>NW_028301015.1:0-65278 GCF_049000335.1 Polistes dominula
CGATAAGTCCGTAGGGGTAGTCATATTGGTCCGTAAGGCCTGATAAGTCTGTAGATCATTTTTGATAAGTCCGTACAGTATTTGTGATATGTCCGAAGCAAATTGTTTGATATGTCTGTAGGTATTGCCTTATGGGTCTGTAGGGTAGGGCTTGATAAGTCCGGAGGGTCTTTCCGATAAGTCCGTAGCTCATTTCTTATAATTCCGTAGAGCGTGACACGTCTGTAGGGTATTTCCGATAAGTCTGTAGGTTCTTTCCGATAAGTCCGTAGGATATTTTATATAAGTCCGTAGGGCCAGATAAATCCGTAGTTTTTTTCTGGTCAGTTCGTAAGATATTTCCTATAATATCGTAGGGTAGGGCGTGATAAGTCTATAGGGTATTTCCGATATGAGAAAAGGGTAGGCTCTGATAAGTCCGTAGGATATTTCTGATAAGTCAGTAGGGTATTTTCGATAAGTCAGTATGGTAGGAACTGATAAGTCTGTAGAGTATTTCCGATAAGTCTGTAGAGTATTTGTTCAAAGTCCGTGGTAGGTAATTTCCGACAAGTCCGTAGGGTAGCGCCTGATAATTCTTTAGGGAATTGCCTGATAAGTCTGTTAGAAAGGGCCTGATAATTCGTAGGTTATTTCCGATAAGTCCCGTAGCGTATTTCAGATCAATCCGTACGTTAGGGCCTGACAAGTCCTTAACGAATTTCCAATAAGTCCGAAGGGTAGGGCCTAATAATTCGTAGGGTAGGGACTGATAAGTCTTTAGTGTATTACGATAAATAAGTCCATAGGGTATGTACGATAAGTCCGTAGGATATTTCATATAGTTCCGTAGGGCCTGATAAGTCTGTAGAGTATTTCCGATAAGTCCGTAGAGTATTTTTGATAAGTCCGTAGGTTATTTCCGATAAGATCGTAGGGCTTTCGATAAGTCGGTATGATATTTCTGATGAGTCCGAAGGGTATTACATATAATTCCGTATGGCCTGTTGGATATGTGCGTAGGCTATTTCCGATAAGTTCGTAGGGTACTTCCGAAAAGTCCGTGGTGGGGTAGGGCTCGATAAGACCGTAGTGCTTTGATAAGTCCGTATTTTATTTTCGACAAGTCCGTAGGGTATTTCATGCAAGAGGGAAGGCGTGACAAGTCCGTAGGGTTCTTCCGATAAGTCTGTAGGGTATTTCCGATAAGTCAGTAAGGTATATACGAAAAGTTCGTAGGTTATTTTCGACAAGTCCGTAGGGTATTTCATATTGGTCCGTTGGGCCTGATAAGTCTGTAGAGTATTTCCGATAAGTCCGTAGAGTATTTGTGATAAGTCCGAACCTAATTTCCGATAAGTCCGCTGGGTAGCGCCTGATGTGTCCTTAGGGAATTGCCTCGATAAGTCCGTAGGGTAGGGCCTGATAGGTCCGTAGGGTATTTCATATAGGGCCGTAGAGTATAGCATAATAAGTCCGTAAGGTATTTTCGAAAAAGTCTGTAAGGTAGGGCCTGATAAGTAAGTAGAGTTTTTCCGATAAGTCCGTAGGGAATTTCTGATAAGTCGGTATGGATATTCGTGATTTTTCCGAAGGGTATTACATACAATTCCGTATGGCTTGATATGGGGGTAGGTTATTTCCGGTAAGTCTCGTGGGGTACTTCCGAAAAGTGCGTAGGGTAGGGCCTGATAGGACCGTAGTGTATTTCCGATAAGTCTGTAATTTATTTTCGACAAGTTCGTAGGGTATTTCATATAAGTCTGAAGGCGTGACAAGTTCCTAGGGTTCTTCCGATAAGTCTGTAGGGTATTTCCGATAAGTCAGTAAGGTATATACGAAAAGTTCGTAGGTTTTTTTCTTACAAGTCCGTAGGGTATTTCATATTGGTCCGTAGGGCTCGATAAGTTCGTAGAGTATTTCCGATAAGTCCGTAGAGTACGCGGGATAAGTCCGAAGGTAAATTCCGATAAGTCCGTAGGGTAGCAGCGCCTGATAAGTCCTTAGGTATTGCTGGATAGGTCCGAATGATAGGGCCTGATAAATCCGTAGGATATTTCCCGAAAGTCCGTAGGATATTTCATATAAGTCCGTAGGGCCTAATAAGTTTGCATATTATTTGCGGTAAGTTCGTCGGGAATTTCTGATAAGTAAGTAGGGAATTTCATACAAGACGGTAGGGCCTGATAATTCCGAAAAGTATTTCCGATAAGTCCGTAGGGTAGGGCCTGATTAGTCCGTAGTGTAAGGCCATTTGTGATCGTTGGGTATTTCCGATAAGTTTGTAGGGTATTTCCGATAAGTCAGTAGGGTATTTCATATTGGTCCGTAGGGCCTGATAAGTCTGTAGAGTATATTCGATAAGTCCGTAGGGTAATTCCGAAAAATACGGGGGTAGGGCCTGATTAGACCGTAGTTTATTTCCGATAAGTCCGTATTGTACTTTCGACAAGTCCGTAGGGTATTAAATATAAGTCCGTAGGGCCTAATAAGTTAGCAGATTATTTTCGGTTAGTTTGTAGGGTATTTCTGATAAGTCCGCAGGATATTTCCGATAAGTCCGTAGGGCCTTGTAAATCCATGGGTTATTTCCTATAAGTCCGTAGTGTATTTTTGAAAAGTCCGTGTAGTATTTCAGATAAGTCCGTTGGGTAGGGCCTTATAATCCGTAAGCTATTTCTGATAAGTCTGTACTGTATTTCAGATAAGTCCGTACGTTAGGGCCTGATAAGTCCTTAACGAATTTCCAATAAGTCTAAAGTGGTATGGCCTGATAAGTCCATATGGTATTTCCTATAAGTACGTAGGGTAGGGCCTGATAAGATCGTAGGGTATTTCCGATTTTTCCGTAGGTTATTTAATATAAGTACGTAAGGCCTAGTAAGTGCGTAGTGTATTTTAACTATGTTCGTAGGGTAGGGTCTTATAAGACCTTATAAGAAATACATTGCGGACCTATCTGAAATACCCTACAGACTTATCGGAAATACCTCACGGACTTTGTACGATCCGAAAGGATTGTACGGTAATTACCAGTATTCAAAATTCGCGCGTATTCACCTCCATCGATTGAAGGTCTAGATCGATACTCATTGTGAGCATCGATCAACTACTAGTAAATACCGAAGCGCCCTCTAGTCACCCCCATCTCTCGCCTCCCCACTTCTTACCCCCAGTCCGTACGCCCCGTAGGGACAGTACAAAAGGACATTCTTACAGTCCATCATAGGAAGCCTGTGAATACATATCGGGGGGGAAAGAGTTAAGCTAAGTTAGTTAAGTAACGTAAGGGTAGCGAGCGGAGGTGAGATCTTTCCATTATTATAATTTCTATCAACGAAGTTTTTTCCCCACGTGGTTGCACCACGTGGTAGACTTTTCTTGTTATAATTAAACATCATCCAGGAAGCCTTTATGCCGCAAGGCTTTTCCCCAACGAGCTAATAAAAAAGTCATTGCTTTTGGCTCAATCAAGTGTTTTATTTTACACCTTAATCTAATCCTTTATTCTCCACTTCATAGCATATAAGTAATGATCAGAGGATTTTTCACTAAGAATCTTTTGGTCAAACAGATTTATTAGGCCATAAACTACGGTCTTATCAGGCCCTAACTAACGGACTTATCGGAAATATCCTACGGATTACCCAGGCCATACCTTACGAAATTATCAGAAATACCCTACGGATTTACCATGCTCTACTCTACGGACTTATCAGGCCGTACCCTACGGACATATCGAAAATACACTACCGACTTATCGGAAATTCCCTACGGATATATCAGGCTTTACGGACTTATATGAAATACCTTATAGACCTATCGAAAATACCCTATCAATTTATCGGAAATGCTCTACGGACTTATCGGAAATACCATAATAACACATCAGGCTCTACAGACTTATATGTAATACCCTACAGATTTATCGGAAATACCCTACGGACTTATCAGGCCCTACCCTACGGAATTATCGGAAATACACTACAGACTTATCAGAAATTCCCTACGGATATATAAGGCCCTACGGACTTATATGAAATAACTTATGGAAATATCGAATGATACCCTACGAACTTATCGGAAATTCTCTACGGTCTTATCGGAAATACCCTACGAACTAATCATATATGCCCTACGCACATATCGAAAATACCCTATTAACTTATCGGAAATGCCCTACGGACTTATAGGAAATACCATACTAACATATCAAGCCCTACAATGTTATATGTAATACTCTACGGACTTATCAGGCCCTACCCTACGGACCTATCGGAAATACCCTACATAATTATCGGAAATAACCCTACGGACTTATCGCAAATAACCTACGGGGTTTTTCGGAAATACCATACGGACTTATCAGGCCATAACCTACGAACTTAAAAGAAATGCCCTACGGATTTACCAGGCCCTACTCTACGGACTCATCAGGCCCTACCCTAAGGACTTATCGAAAATACCCTACGGACTTATCCGCTCCTAACTTACGGACTTATTATGCCCTACCCTACGGACTTATCGGAGATACCCTACTGACTTATAAGGCCTTACTATACGGACTTTTTAGTCCCTATCCTGCGAACATATCAGGCCCTACCTTAGGTACCTATCAGAAATACACTACGGATTTACCAGGCCTTACCGTACGAACTTATCTGAAATAAACTACGGACCTATCGAAAATACAAAGCTCAGTAATTGGAAATACCTCTCGGTCTTATCAGGCTATACCTACGGACTTATTGGAAGTACAATACGGACTTATCAAAAATGTTCTACGGACTTATCGGAAATACCCTACGAACCTATCAAACCCTACAGACTTATGTGTAGTACCCAACGGACTTATCATAAATACTCTACGAACTTATTAGATATACACTACGAACTTATCCGAAAATCTCTACGGACTTACCGAAAATAACTTAAGGACTTATCGGAAATACCCTACGATCTTATCGAAAATAACCTACGGACTTATCCAAAATACTCTACGGACTAATTTATCTTTCGGCTATGTCTGACTTCAAATTGGTATAGCTTTGAAGCATATAGCTACGATGAATGTGTGATTTTATCCTTACATCTTTCTAGGAACAAGGTGATGTAGCTTCTAAGCATATAGCAACGATCAATGTGAGATCTCTTCTTAGCTGAAAGCTAAGATCAAAGTTAAATGGCTTCTATGCATATAGCTATGATGAAAGTTTGATGGCTTTCGGATTTGTCTGATATCAAATTGGTATAGCTTCTGAGCATAAGTCTAAGGTGAAGGTGTGATCACTTCTTAGCTTATAGCTAAGAAAAGTGATACATCTTCTAAGCATATGGCTACGATGAAATTCTGATGCCTTTCGGCTATGTCTGACTTCAAAGTGCTATAGCTTCTAAGCATAAATCTACGATTAAAGTATGACAACTTTTAGGCTTTTTAGCTAAGATCAAAGTGATGTAGCTTTAAAGTAAATAGCTACGATGAAAGTGTAATCGCTGCTCGGCATATGGCTAAGATCAAATTGATGTAGCTCCTAAGTATGTAGCTGCGAGGAAACTGTGATCACTTCTTAGCTTATAATTAAGATCAAAGTTAAATGGTTTCTAAGCATATAGCTACGATAAAAGTGTAATCGATTCTTACCCTATAGCTAAGATAAAAGTGATAAAGCTTCTAAGCATATTGCTATGATGAATGTTTGACGGCTTTCGGCTATGTCTGACTTCGGAGTGGTATTGCTTCTGCGCATAAATCTACGATAAAAGTTTGATCGCTTTCTGCCTATAGAAAAGATCAAAGTTATATAGTTTCAAATCATATAGCTTCGATGAAAGAGTGATCGCTTCTTCGGCTTATAGCAAAAATA
The DNA here is from genome assembly GCF_049000335.1 of Polistes dominula. Taxonomy (NCBI): domain Eukaryota; kingdom Metazoa; phylum Arthropoda; class Insecta; order Hymenoptera; family Vespidae; genus Polistes; species Polistes dominula. The sequence goes on from NW_028301015.1 coordinate 5,847, forward strand.
AAAGTGATTTATCTTCTAAGCAGATAGCTACAAAGAACGTGTGATCGCTTCAGGCCTATGACTTAGTTCAATAGTGATGTAGCTTATAAGTATGTAGCTACTACTCAAGTGTGATCACTTCCCGGCAAATTGCTAATATCAAATTTATATATTTTCTTAGCATATAGTTACGATGAATGTGTTATCGCTTTCGGCTTATTGCTGACATCAAAGTTTTATAGCTTCTACGCATAAAGCTACGATGGAAGTGTGATCTCATCTCAGAATATAGCAATGATCAAAGTGATGTAGCTTCTAAGAATGAAGCTACGATGAAAGTGTTATCGCTTTCTCCCGATAGCTAAGATGAATGAACTGTTGTTTCTAAGCATATGGCTACGATAGAAGTGTGACTTCTTTCGGCTTGTGCTAAACATCAGAGTTGTATAGCCTTTGAGCATAAAGCTACGATGAAAGTGTTATCGCTTCTCGGCTTATTGATAAGGCAAAAGTGATATAGCTTCTTAGCATATATCAACAATGTAAGTTTGATCGCTTTCATCCTATAGCTAAGATCAATGAGATGTAGCTTCTAAGCATGTAACTGGGATGAAAGTGTCATGGCTTTCTGCTAATAGCTAAGACTAAATTGATGTAGATTCTAAGCATATAGCTTTAATGAAAGTGTGATTGCTTTCGGGTTATTGTAAACATCTAAGTGGTATAGCTTCTAAGCATATAGCTACGATAAAGGTTTGATGCATTGCGGCTATGTCTGAAATCAAAGTTGCATAGATTCTAAGCATATATCTGCGAGGGAAGTATGATCACTTCTTAGCTTATAGCTAAGATGAAAGGTAAATTGCTTTTAAGCACATAGCTACGATGAAATTTTGATTTCTTTCGGCTACGTCTTACTTCGAAATGGTATAGCTTCTGAGCATAAATCTGCGATAAATGTGTGATCGCTTTCTGCCTATAGATAAGATCAAAGTTAAATAGCTTCTGAGCATGTACCTACAATGAAATTTTAATGACATCTCAGCTTGTAGCTAAGATCAAAGTGATATAGCTTCTAAGCAAATAGCTACGATTAACGTGTGATAGCTTCCGGCTTATAGCTAAAATCAAAAGTGATGTAGCTTCTAAGTTTGTAGCTACGATTAAAGTGAGATCACTTTCCGGCAAACAGCAAAGATCCAATTTATAAAACTAGTAAGCATATAGCTACGTTTAAAATTTGAACGCTTCTCGACCTATAGCTAAGATCAAATTAATGTAGCTCATAAGTATGTAGCTACGATGAAAGTGTGATCGCTTTCGGTTGATGGTTAACATCAAAGCGGTATAGCTTTGAAGCATATAGCTGCTATGAAAGTGTGATCGCTTCTCGGCCTATGCCAAATTTTAAGTCATGTAGCTCCTAAGTATGTAGCTACGATGCAAGTGTGATCAATCCCAGCCTATAGCTAAGATCAAAGTGATAGATCTTCTATGCATATAGGTATGAAGAAAGTGCGATGGCTTTCGGCTTATGGCTAACATCAAAGTGGTATTGCTTTGAAACATATAGCGACGATAAAAGTGTGATCGCTTCTTAGCCTATAGCTAAGATCAAAGTTAAATGGCTTCTAAGCATACAGCTTTGATGAAAGTTTAACGGCTTAAAGGCTATGTCTGATATCAGAGTAGTATAGCTTCTAAGCATAAATCTACGATTAAAGTGTAACAACTTTTTGGCGTTTAGCTAAGTTCAAAGTAGTGTAGCTTTTAAGTAAATAGCTACGATGAAAGTGTAATCGCTGCTCGGCATATTGCTAAGATCAAATTGATGTAGCTCCTAAGTATGTAGCTGCGAGGAAAGTGTGATCACTTCTTAGCTTATAACTGAGGTCAAAGCTAAATAGTTTTTAAGCATATTGCTAAGATGAAAGTGTGATCGCTTCTTACCCTTTAGCTAAGATAAAAGTGATAAAGCTTCTAAGCATATAGCTACGATGAAAGTATGATCGCTTTTTGGCTTATTGCTAAGATCACAAGTGATGTAGCTTCTAAGTATGTAGCTACGATGCAAGTGTGATCAATCCCGGCCTATAGCTAAGATCAAACTGATATATCTTCTATGCATATAGGTACGAAGAAAGTGCGATGGCTTTCAGCTTATGGCTAACATAAAAGTGGTATTGCTTTGAAACATATAGCGACGATAATAGTGTGATCGCTTCTTATCCTATTTCTAAGATCAAAGTTAAATAGCTTCTAAGCATATAGCTTTGATGAAAGTTTGACGGCTTTCAGGTATGTCTGATATCAGAGTTGTATAGCTTTTAAGCATAAATCTATGATGAATGTGTGACAACTTTTTGGCTTTTTGCTAACATCAAAGTGATGTAGCTTCTAAGTATGTAGCTACGATTCAAGTGAAATCACTTTCTGGCCTATAGCAAAGATCAAATTTATATAACTAGTAAGCATATAGTTACGTTTAAAATTTGAACGCTTCTCTGCCTATGGCTAAGATTAAAGTGATGTAGCTTCTAAGTATAAAGCTACGATGCAAGTGTGATCAATCCCGGCCTATAGCTAAGATCAAAGTGATATATCTTCTATGCATATAGATGCGAAGAAAGTGCGATAGCTTTCGGCTTATAGCTAACATCAATGTGGTATTGCTTTGAAGCATATAGCTAGGATATAAGTGTGATCGCTTCTTAGCCCATATCTAAGATCAAAGTGATATAGCTTCTAAGCATGTAGCTACGATGAAATGGTGATGTCTTCTCAACCTATAGATAAGATCAAATTGATGTACCTTCTAAGTATGTAGCTACGATACAAGTGTGATCGTTTCTGCCAATAGCTAAGATTAAAATGACGTAGTTTTTAAGCTTGTAACTACGATGAAAGTGTGATCTCATCTCCACCTATAGCTAAGATTAAAATGATATAGCTTCTAAGCATATAGATACAAAGAAAGTGTAATTGCTTCTCGGCCTATAGCTAAGATAAAAATTTTGAAACTTATAAGCATATAGCAATGATAAAAGTGTGAGCGCATTTTGGCCTATGTCTAAGATCAATGTTATATAGCTTATAAGCATATTGCTACGATGAAAGTGTAATCGCTTCACAGCCTATAGCTAAGATAAAAGGTTTGTAGCTTATAAGCATATAGCAATGATGAAAGTGTGAGCGCTTCTCGGCCTATAGCTAGGATAAAAGTTTTGTAGCTTATAAGCATATAGCAATGATGAAAGTGTGAGCGCTACTTGTCCTATTGCTAAGATCAAAGCGATACGTCTTCTTAGCGTATCGCTACCATCAAAGTGTAAACGCTTCTCAGCCTATAGCTAAGATCAAAATTTTATAGCTTCTAAGCTTGTAGCTACGATTAAAGTTTGATCACTTCTTAGCTCATTGCTAAGACCAAAGTTAAATTGCTTCTAAGCATATAGCTACGATGAATTTTTGATGGCATTCAGCTATGTCTGACATCAAAGTGGTATAGCTTCTGAGCATATATCTATGATGAAAGTATGAGAACTTTTTTGCCTTTAGCTAAGATCAAAGTGATGTAATAAATAAGGACACGTAATGTAATAATTACGTTATTATTGAATGGGAAGTGTCTGTAAAGGATAATAATTTGTCGTTATTTGAGAAGTAGAAGCTGTTTAGTCTTAAATTAACATAAATGTTTTTTTATTACAAATAAAAAGGATAAGAACTGCAAATTTTGGCAAATTGAAAAACAAAATTTTAGGAATTAAATGCAATTATGAAAATATATATAAAATTATTCAAAAAAGTACTATTACAATTACTTAAGTTAAACGAAGTACAACATAACGAAATGATAAATATCTATGAGAGATCTACCAAGTGAACACACCAACGTAACAGTGATATTACACCTAAAGAACATGTAAAATAACAAATGTAATGTAAATTTTACATTCTTGTGATACAAATTGTTATGTAAATGGGACATCAAATTTTTGACGTAAATATGCCATTAGAATTACATATATGTTACATACCGAGTGACATCACATTAGTAACCTTAGAGTGATGTTATATTTATATAACATAGTTACACTAGCTTTACATTCTAGATATAACGTCACTATTACATACCTAAGTTGACTTATAAATAACATAACCGTCGTGACTGTGTTTTATCATCACATTTACATCTGAATGTAATATTTTAATTCTGTTCATATTGTTACAGAAAACCTATATGAAATAGTTATATTTTTTTTACTATGGAATTTTATGTAAAATTTATGGTAAAAAAGTAACTTTGAAATTATATAATACGTTGTAACTGCATTTCTTTATACTGCATTTTGCATAATGCATCAATATTTGAACAGGAATTTATTTTCACAGAACTAAATTCCTTATAAATATATATTTTCAGTGCAATAAATAAATATGTCTTATTTTTAGTGTACCACTGGTGGTACACGTAGCGCGGAACCTGTTAATTATAATTCATATTATTAATTTATGTTATATTTTATTTTTAATATTATTCATTTATGATAATTATTATTATTTATTAATTATATATGTATTAGTAATATAATGTATATTAAAACATGTTCGCATGGCTCAGTGAGGCAAATCACCATATAGTAATGTCCAACCAGTAATCGTATGTTCCCGAGTTCAAATCCCGGGAACATAATAAAATAAAATAAAAAAAAAAACTAAAAAAAGAAAGCAATTACATAACCTTAACAAGGATATTCGATTTTTTTTATATGTGACGTACCTTTGATATTTGAATTATATCACTGCTATATCACCAATGTAATATGCATGTGAAATTAACATCATATTTATGTTCATTCTGTAACATCAAATTGTTACGTAAATGAGGGTGAAATTGTGCGTCACATGTGAGTCACTTGTGATCCGTATGTTATTTAAAGGCTTACGTAACATAAAATTTTGGTTCCGTAAATGTGACGTCTCCGTTACCTTGGTTTGTTTACTGGGTAATGATGTGCCGCTACTAACAAGATCATCTTATTGCTTTAATAGCAATATAAATATATCGCATTAATCTTTAAAGATAGCTATAAGAGAAAAACAAGATGCAAGTATAAGGTTAAAGGAGATAAATATTATGCCTTTACAACGATAAGAAAAAGGAAAAAAAATATCTAAAAGTAATTTTTATGAGGATAAACCTAGGATCATCATCTGACATGATATTGTCAAATAGAAAAATATTATGGATACGGTGTAGAAATAAGCAAGGAAAAAAAACTTTTTTAATCTTACTTCTTGAAGTTCTAAAGAATTCGAAGATTTCTCAGAATTTGCAGATGCAGACGAAAAACTTAAGCAAAATATAGAGTATTATACAAAAAGATTAAATAATAAGAAGTGATAATTTTTCTAGTTATTCTAATTCTAGCAAAAGGAATCAAAACGAACTAAAATGGCAATAAAACAGAGGTGATAGTACAAAATCTAGAAATACCATAAATAAAAAAAAGATTTGTTGATACGAATCAGCCAGATAGAAACAAAGTCGTTAGTAATAATAGTACCACAAAAACAATAATTAAATAATTTTAAAACTAAATAATCTAATATAATATCCGACAAGCAGATAAGAAGTTATGATAAAATGTATAAAAGTGAATATAATAAAAATAGGTATTTTGTAATTTTAAAAGGTAATGATATTAAAACTGAATTCAAAAAAGTAAAATGTTTATTAGAATTAAAAAAACCTTAATTATAATCATATTCGATACCGCGAGTAATATTTGATTCTTTTTTAACTGACGGGTTTAGCTTTGTTTTTGAAGAAAAATTGGTCAAGTATGTAAGGATTTTAAGGCATTTCTTCATATTAATAAAAAACGATGTATATTATTTTTATTTATGTAGTGATGCTGGCCATGTAATTATTAAAAAGTTCAAAACTCATCCTGTTAATGAACGATTATCCGCAACTTTAATCAAAGATATAAACCAAGATATTTATCAACTTCTTAGAAAATTGCCTAATTCTAAAGACATTAATATTAAAGTCATTCAAAGTTATGATTGTACCTAGGCTTTTACATATATTATTACAAATTTATATCAAGCTTAGTTTTATCAACAAAATTATTAAAGTATTTTTTCTGTGGATGTCCAGTAAATATAAATAAGTTTTGCAAAATTTTAAAATCGTATCAAGGAAGTATTAAAATATTTTGTTAATACTGACATATAAATGAATTTTTTTCTTCTTTTCTTTTTTAATTTACAATAAATAGCGAATTTATGATATATACCAAATATATCATATAAAACATTTTTAAAGTAATACATATAAAAAAGCAACTAGGCAAAAAAATTAAAATTACAAATAAATTGATTATTGCTAAAAGTTTAAGAGAACGCTATACATATCGACCAATAAATTATCGGACTGGTAAAAAAAGTATTTCTTTTTACGCTATTTTAACACTTATTGTTAGTAAACCGCGTTTACCATAGCTAACTGCATGCTGTTCATCGCACATTTTTGATGAGATCTATAGTAATTTTACGTGACACTATCTTGATTGCTATTTTAATATTATACAATTTATTGTTTAGTTAATAAATCAAATCATATATTGTGTGTAACACTAATAGAAGAACGTGTTATTTCTAAACAAAAAGAAGCAGTCTACACAGAAAGCAATACTCCAAAGTGAAATAACTGATGGTAAGATATTTTATAAAATTAGATTTATAAAGATTTAAAAATATATCGTACATAATAGTTTTTACTATCAAGTAGTTTTACTGTGCATTAGTTATATCTTTTACAAAAGGTGCATATGTAAAAATTTATATATTTTCTAGGAAGAAAAAGAAAAAGTGTATAAATAAATGAACTATCCTAAATCTTCAAAAATTCTAAAACAGAAAAAGGCAGGCAATGAATCTAAACATGAAAAATTCAAGGTATGCAAATAATGTTTAAATAATTATATTCTATACATATAGGTTAAAATTATATATTATGCAGAATAAAATAGGATCAGTTATTCTAGGGCCTTATAATACTTACTAAATGAATAATAAATGTCTTATTAATAGAATTCTAAAATAACTAATATAATATTATATTGTAAGCAGATCTTAGGACAACATAATAAATGTTTACTTGAAATTTGCCTAAAAATATCTTAGTTATAGGTTATCAAAATTAATTAATAATTAGAAAGATTGATTTTTTAAGGCAAACATTGTATAATTTTTGCATCTACGGATTATAAATTGACGCATACTTTCAAATATTCCTTGAACTAGTTTATTTTTAGGAAAATTCCTTTACGTGAACTCAATATTTCTAAGAGATTTTTTTTTAGTATCAAAAGCTTAAAAATAAAAAAAGTTCATTTATAACAAACGGGTTGATTAAGAAACCCTTTTCGGTATTCCTCTATCCTTCTTCTTTTCCTCCGTATCTACACCTGCGTTTTCTACGCTTCCGTCAGAGCATGTCTTTATCGACCGTCTTATCTCACTTTCCCTCAAACGACTCTCCTTTCCGCCGTCGTTGTTTAGCGCTCCTATCTTCATACGCTCTTCTTTTCTTTACGCCCTCTAACCTCAACTACTTTTTACACTTCACTCCTTTTTTACCTCTACTTCTATCCCATCTCCACTCCTATTATCTCTTTGCAATGAGCCCTTTTCCAGCTTCACTTTTCTCTGCTTTTTCCCTCTATTAATCTCCTATAAACTTATTTAATTTTTGCTTTCCCATACTACACCAACACACGCTGCTTACCCTTCCGCGATAGCCATAGATAAAAACAAAAATTGTAAAATATTTTTTGACAGAAAAATACGCTGTCCTAACCTAAGTAAATATATATTTTTTTGAAACTCAGGTAGATGAATTTTTTCTTTTACACTTTTCACACTTTCCGTGAATGTAAGATACTTTTATTATGAGTCAACACACTCAAGTATTTCTTTCTGTGTTTTAACTAATACCTGAAGATGCTTTAAGAGAAGGGAAAAATTCTGGTCGTATTTTTTTGGTTTCATCGGGTCCTAAATTACAGCAATTTTAATATTTATTTATCATTTTTAAAGTTTTATTTAATAATATCAGAAATTTTTTTTTCAATTTATTTTCTTTATTTTTATTTATATTTTTAAAAAAGGTTATATTAATGTTTTTTTATTGGAAATATAAAGTAGATAAGTTTTATTTGTTTTTTTTTACGTGTATTCTTTCTTCTATTTAAAAACATTTCTATTTTTTGAAAAATTAGTATAAGTTTTCTAATTACGCAAACATTATAATTATAAATCATCTCTTTCGATATTTATGAGTACCTCTGATGTATCTGAAAATCAGCTCTTCGTTTCGTAAAATATGGCAAACAATAAAATTATTATATTTTATATATTTCATAATTGTTAAATATAATATTTGTTAAATAAATAATTAATAATTAATGTTTAAATAAACTAGAAACATTTAATTAGAAATAAAAAGACACGTTTGGTAAAAAAACATACAACGCACCTTCTCTCTTTATTTCGACCGTCTGTTCGGTTCGACATTATACTTTATTCGCATACCAACGGCCTTATCTCTGTTTATTCTTCTACCCTTTTATCGCTTCTTCCTACAAACATTTCGAGTATCGAAATAATATGTGTCCCCGCTTTGTAGAAGGCAGTCGCATACAAAAATAAACATATACAACCAGGAGCGATAACTACGAAGCAAAGCATAAAGAGGAGACCGAGTATTGGAAAAATTGTATAGGTAATTCTGTCTCATTCTCTCGCAAGCTAAATCCTATATGTTTGTGTCTTTTTCTCTCATTATTTATTTAGTATAGCAGTTATTTCATAGCTTCGTTCCATAGCTCCGTTTGCTGATTGACCGGGTTTATTTACTTTTCAGATCACTCCCATTCTAAAGAAGTATTCACTTCAAATAATTAGAAATAGAGAAAAAATGTAGTAACAAGTTGTGTTACACTCACCGATGAGAAAAATAAAGATTTAAAAGAGTTAGAAGGAAGGGAAGAGTAAGAACCAGACAAACAGACAAACAGATAGATAGACAGCCCTCGCAGCTTCCGCTGGAGCTCTGACCGTAAACAAATGTCGGTGACTAGTCGCGTACTTAAGTTTCCATTACAAATACGGAATCCGATTAGACCCCACACCGGGTAGTCTACCCCACCGCTATATATTCTTTCCCTTTCTCTCTCTCTCTCTCTCTCAGTTCCACCAGCTTCCAGCGGAGAAAACTACCCCTTCTATTTGAAACCTCTACCTACCAACTAATACTGTCACCATCATCTCCTGAATCTCGTCGCCTCCTACTACTACTACAACTACCATCTCACAGTGTGCTCTTATCTTCTCTTTCTATTTTTCTTTCAAATCCTTATATCTTTCTTTCTCTTTCTTTCAAGCGACTATGTGACACCTAAGCGAACACGTACGTGTAGCATACCACCGTATATTAATAAAGTGCTTACTTCTTATATCATGGGGAATAAAATAGAGGAGAAAACTCTGCTGTGTCTTGTCGACACGTCCGTTTCCTCTTTTTTTTTATTAAACAAAAATAAGATGAACAAGCATACAATATAATGGTGGTTATAGTTGTGGGACTATTGCAATCTTCTCCTTTCGTTCAAACCAATCTATTCGAATGTTTGTACAATATATTTTTTACTCGATGATCGATCCATTGATCATTCCTACTTTATTTTTAAAGGATTGATCCTTCAAAATACGTGATATTGAACGAATTCATTATCAGTTGAATAGTGTGTTCCAAGTATCTAAAATACCTATGGACATCCTATATTTATCACAGAGAAAATTTGACGTAGATATACGCAGCACTCAGTCGTAGAGATGATTGACCGAAAGCATAACCCCGATTATAAAAATTTTATTTGTCGTTCTTTTTATTAATAATACCGAACAACAAATAGCATTCGTTTGAACGTCAAACGAACGTTGATAATGAAATAATATAAATTTTCGTCAAAACGTACTGGTGGTCAACGGTCGATTCAATTTCTTCGGGTAAATGCATTTACTACACAAAATAATTTTTAAAATATATTTATATATATATATATATATATATATATATATATATATATATATATATATATATATATATATATATATAAGACCAGAATAGGAGTGGCTCAAACAAAACGATCAAGAATAGCACAAAGTCTTGTTCTGAAATAAATTTATTTCTATGTTAACTTTATTTCCTATACACAATATTTACAAAATGAACAATATAATTTTACCTGAAACGAAAAACGACAATTATGTCTATTTTTCACTTTTAGCACTCACTTTCTTAGTCCATTAAATCTATCTATCTTCTTTAAGTATGTAATCTGAATTGTATATGTAAAGTCTTTTCTCTCTTATTTATATATCTGATACATATACGTTACGTCTTTCCCTTGTCTCTCTTGTTTGTATATCCAATCAAGTTCATACACATATCGCCTTTCCTACTACCTTCTTACTCAAGAAAGCGCGCGTAATCACAACGGAAGAAAGTACACTTTCTTTACATGTATATTTAAAATGACGATGAAATATTTTTATTGAATAATTCAATTGATAAGCGATTTTTTAATATTTAAAATTCTTTCGGAGTAAAAATAAGTATCGATCAATACTACGAACAAAACCGATTAAATATAAAGAAAAATGTATTTTTTATTAATAACTTAAAATTACATTTAAACAGCAATTTAAACGTGTATTAGATTCTGTCGGTAAGTGCATCGAAAGCTCCCAAGGAAAGGAGTTATCTCGTGGTTGCCCAAGGTTGTTAACCCTCCTATATACAGAAGACACTTATATGATTGACTTTAAATGCTTTATGGCATCAGAATGCGAGATAATTAGTACGGGCAAATATCAACATGTGATAGTATAGTATTTTTTACTAACATTTTCTCACCAAAGGAAGACTAATCGACGAACAAATGCGTTTTACTCAGTTTAGTACACAGATATATATATAATTAGATTAGTTTTGTTTAATATATCTATGCATCTAACACGAAACACGATCATAACAATCAAACTGAGGAAAGTAACGTAAATTTATACATATATGCTGTGCAGATATTAAAACACAGATTTCTGATCTTATACAGTAGATTTTAATTTTACACATTAAACAAAAATTATGCATATATAAAAAAACCCTTTGTAGCGTTAATAAGATTGTAGGTTTTAATTATGCATATCGAATAATAGAAAATGTTCACACAAAATTTCTCCACTAAATCCAACTCATTATTTTTTTTATCTTCTTCAATTCCAAGAAGAAAAGAATCTTTAGGAATTTCCTTCCCTGAGGTTACTCGGCGCGTTAGGGTGCGTTTGCACTGACGCAACGAATGGGCCAATGAACTCCGTGTGGAGGAAAGAAATTTCTGTTTATTTCTTTGATCCCGTAGGACGGTATTTTATTTGTCGGCGTGGTGTGCCACGTGGTCACGTACAGAGAATAAGTTTGTACACAAGAGAGACACGAGAGCGCGATGAGAAGAATGCGACCGGACGGTGCGATGGACGAAGCAGAAGTGAAGTGTTTCTTCCTGCGTGTGTACCGCTACGGCGATCCAGGCATCCGGAAGTGGGGAGAGCAACGGTCGCAGTGGTCACTCTTCCGCTCCGGCCAGCCAAAAGGGCGTGGTCAGGCCCAATCGGATGCCCCTGTGGAACCGCGATACGAGGTGCTTGCGTAAGTTAGTGCTGTCGGCCGAGAGATGTCAGCCCGTTTCCTGCGCGCGCTGCTACAGCTGCGCGCTGTTGGCCGAGAGGTGTCAGCACTGCGCTGGTGCGAGACACCACAGCCACTCCCCTCTGGACCGGCTGCCGGAGGCGGCGGAAGGTACCTCTGCGGGAGGATGTTGGGCCGATGCTTCTGTCTGGGCGCTCCGCTGTTAGGCATGAAGGTGCTTGGTTTGGCGGAGGGCGGTGGCGAGACGATGAGAGGTCTGGACGCCGGAGGTGGGTCCCGAGTCACTAGTAGAGTTTCAGGTGCTGGCAGAGGTGAGGACGATGAAGTTGACGACGGCGGCGGCGGTGCCGAAGGCTGCGTCGTTGTGAGAGCCGGTGCAAGGTCCAGATCCTCTGGAGTCTGGGCGGACGTCGACCGCTCCGGAGCAGGCGAATGAGTGGGTGCGTCTGACGGGTGGTCGTCCGAGGTGTCCAGGTATGCTGGTTTCAAGGCGTCTGTGGACACGGCTTTTTCAGCGCCGTTCACTAGGATGACATATACTTTATCATTGATGCGGCGGATGACTTGTTGTGGTCCTGTGTACGGAGGTTCGAGCGGTTTCCTGACCGTGTCGACTCGCAGGAAAACGTGCGAGCATGTTCGGAGGTCCCTAAAGAAGAACGGGTTGTGGCGCGAGTGGTCCGTTGCTGGTGTGGCACTTAGTGTCTTCATTAGTTCCCGTAGCTGGCCGACGAAGGAGGTCGGGTCGACGGGTGAACTGCTGGGCGTGAAGAAACTGCCGGGAATGCGAAGCGTTGTGCCGTAGACCAACTCTGCCGGCGAGGCTTGCAGGTCCTCCTTGTACGCGTTCCGTAGGCCGAGTAGCACAAGAGGAAGTGCGTCGGGCCAAGGAGCTCGAGCGCACATTAGTGCTGCCTTGAGTGTTCGGTGGAACCTCTCCACCATGCCGTTAGCCTGAGGGTGATGAGGTGTAGTGCGGATCCTGGTGGCCCCCGAGGCCTGAGCGAGTGCGGCGAAGAGTGCTGACTCGAACTGGGTACCCTGGTCCGAGGTGATGGTAAGCGGACATCCCTTGTCCGCGATCCACGCCGATGTGAAGGCCCTGGCGATGGTTTCCGCCCGGATGTCCTTGAGAGGAACAGCCACTGGCCATCTGGTGAATCGGTCGATGATGGTAAGGCAGTACTGGTATTCTCCTACCTGGGGCAGCGTAATAGGTCGACGTGCACGTGCTCGAAGCGACTTTCCGTGATCTTGAAACGGGAAAGCTCTGCGCGGTTGTGCCGCGCGACCTTGGAGCGTTGGCACGGTAGGCAGGCGCGTGCCCATGCGGTGATGTCCTTACGTAGACCGGGCCAGATGAACTGTCTCGGATACCTCTCGTACCGTTGCGCGAACACCCGGGTGAGCCAGACTATGAATGGCTTCGAAGGCGGCTGTGCGGAGCGAGCGGGGTAGGTATGGCCGTACTCGCCCGTCGTGTATGTCGCAGGTCACCTCGAATCCTTCGATGTTGAGTCGCTGAAGGTTGAGTGAGGTGCGTGCTGCGAGCGCTGGGAGCTCGTCGTCCTTGTCCTGTGCTGCGGCGATGGCCTCTGGGCTAAGTGCCGAAGGTAGGCTGATGGTGGCGCAGGTTGAGGTTGGCGGCGTTGGCGATGACGTAGTGGCGCTTGTTGGCCCATCCGGAGCTGGAGCGTCCTCCGTTGTCCGGGAGAGAGCATCGGCGACGACGTTGTCTGCGCCGTCCACGTGCTGGAACGTGATGTCGAACTGGAGCAGGAAGTCCAGCTGACGTTGTTGACGTGGTGAGGCCTTGTCCGAGGGTTGGTTGGCCGCGAAGGTGAGCGGACGATGGTCCGTCAGTACGGTGAATGGGCGACCCTCGAGGATACGCCGGAAGTGGTGAACTGCTAGGAAGACGGCTAGGAGCTCCCTGTCATAGGTGCTGTAGCGAGCCTGCGTTGGTGAGAGCGTCTGCGAGAAGAAACCGACAGGCTGCTAGTCTCCGTTGACTAATTGTAGGAGCGCGGCGCCAACGGCCGTGCTGGATGCGTCGGTAGCCAGTCGAAGAGGACCAGTAGGCGACAGGAAAGCGGTTTCCACTGCTTCGGCAAGGCTGCGTCGTGCGTCCTCGAAGGCTCGATCTGCTGCGTCGTTCCAAACCAGCGGACGCCGGCTGCTCTTGGGAAGACCCCGAAGAAGCTGGTTGAGCGGCGCCTGGATGTGAGCAGCGTGTGGTAAGCTCCTCCTGAAGAAGTTGATGACGCCCAGGAAGCGTCGCAGTCCTTTTGGTGTGGTTGGCTTCTGGTAGTTCCGTATGGCGTCGATCTTGCGCTCCGGAGGGCGAATGCCGTTGGCGGAGACCTGGTAGCCCAGGATGGTGACGCTGGGTAGTCCGAGCTGGACCTTGTCCACCTTGTAGGATAGGCCGGCCTCCCGTAGACGGTCGAAGAGCATCCGTAGGTGACGTAGGTGTTCTTCGTGCGAGGCGGACCGGATGAAAAGGTCGTCGATGTAGCTTCGGACGAACGGTAGGTCCCGGAGTAAGGAGTCCATAAACCGCTGGAACATCTGTGATGCGTTTCGAAGACCTAGCGGCATCCTCTAGAACTCATACAGTCCGAACGGCGTCGTAACCGCTGTTTTCTCGATGTCTTCCTTGGCCATCGGAATCTGGAAGTATGCCTCCTGGAGGTCCAGTACCGAGAAGACCGAGCAGCCACCGCTATCCTCGAGTAGGTCCTCGATGACAGGAAGGGGATAGCGATCCGGAAGCGTGATGGCGTTGAGACGACGGAAGTCTCCCGTAGCTCGGAACCCGCCTGTGGGTTTTTCCCCCAGGTGGAGAGGGCTGGCCCATGGACTCGATGAAGGCCTGATGATCCCCTGACGCAGGAGGCGGTCAAACGTGGCTTTCGCCGCTGCTAGGCGCTCGCCGGAGAGGCGGCGTGGTCGCTCGAAGACAGGCGCTCCGGAGGTTGTGATGCGATGCACCACTGAGGAGCCCTGAAGCGCTGCGCCCCTCTCCGAGGGCTGGGCGAGGTCTGCGTACTCAGCGAGCAGCTTGTCGTAGGCGGTGCGATAGTGGAGATCCGAGGGTCCCGGCGATGGCGTCGACCCCGTGAACGAAAGCCTTCCGGTAGTGCATCGTCGATTCCTTGGAAGAGGCCGGGTCGACCAGTCGTTGCCTACGAATATCAACTAGGAGGTTCGTGTGGTTGAGGAAGTCTGCTCCTAGGATGGGTACGGGCACGTCAGCGACGGTGAATACCCAGGGGAACTCGCGCTGAAGACCCAGGGTGAGCGTAAGTAGGCGTCGTCCGTAAGTGGGGATCGGTGACCCGTTGGCCGCAATGAGCTGGAGACTGTCCTGGGACAGCGGTCCGGAAACCAGGCGGCGCGGCAGGAGTGATACCACGGAGCCGCAGTCGATGAGCATCGCTTGCCTGAGCGAGTGCTCGTGGACGTGGAGGCGGAAGTCCGAGAAGGATCGAGCGGCGCCACCGTGTACCGCCAGTTGTGCGGCGGCGCTACTAGTTTAACGCCCCGTCCTGTTCGTAGCTGCATGGTGGAAAGCAATTCCGAGCCTTCTCCCGGAATTTCCGATGGTAACGACACCAGGATGATTTTGCTGGCGCGGTGCTCCCCGAGGCTGCGCGTGACCGGGCGCGTGATTGAGAGCGTGGTTGAGCGCCGAGGGTGACGGTCAGCTGGTGGAATTGATCGGTCATCCGGTTGAGTTGATCGGCCATCCGGTTGAGTTGATCGGCCATCCGGTTGTTGGAGCTGGTCAGGTTGGCGAGTACCGCGTGCGTTGCCGTGTGTTCCCCGTCCCCGTTATCCCGCTGGAGTGGAGGCCTGAGAAGGGCGGTGCCTGGCGGAGAGAGATGGCATCCTCGTCGGGTGGCACAGACGCCCGGCGCGAACTCGCAGACGCCGTCGGCTTTGGCGGCGAGCTCGTCCAGGTCCATGGTCTGCAGGAGTCGCAGCAGCTGAGAGATTTGCGGAGGCAAGAGGTCGAGCCACCGGACCTTGATGGCGTCGTCACTGACGCTGTCGCCGGCGAGGTGGCGCATGTAGCGGAGGAGCTGAGACGGCGAGCGGTCGTCCATGGTGAGGCCGGAGAACAGCTTCTGCAGCCGTTTCTCCACGGTGTCGCCGAAACGAGCGATGATGTGCTTCTTTAGCTGCTCGTATTTGCCGGTAGCGGGTGGCGTCATCAGCACATCCTGGAGCTCCCCGATTGTGTGCTGGTCAAGCTCTGCTACGGCGGCGTAGTAGCGGTCGTCGTCCGAGTGCGTCCCGTATTTCCCGAAGATGGCCTCTAGCTGCACGAACCAGAGGGCCGGGTATTGACGCGTGAAGGGTGGAAGGCGACCAGGTAGGCGTCCGGTGTTGCAGGGCTGGCTGGCCTCGGCGCAGGTGCAGGTGCAGGCGGTGGTCAATACGTTGGAGGTCGGCGTAGCAGCCGGTGCCGTATTCTGGCGTTCGGTATCGCGCTGGGAAGCCTCGGCGCGTGTGATAGGCATCTTTCTCTCTTTTATTTCCTTTAGAAGGCGAAGAGGTGCCGGTAGTAAAGGAGAACGTGGTACTCACGCGAAGATAGATGGCGCCGGACAGCACGTGGCGTTTATGAGCACGTGGTGATGCAGAACACGTGGTGTTGCCGAGCACGTGGTGCTGAGAATCCAGTGGTGTGAAGGGCACGTGGTGCTGAGAATCCAGTGGTGTAGAGAGCACGTGGTGCTGAGAAGATGGTCCTCGGTATCACGTCGGGGTCACCAATTTAGGAATTTCCTTCCCTGAGGTTACTCGGCGCGTTAGGGTGCGTTTGCACTGACGCAAGGAATGGGCCAATGAACTCCGTGTGGAGGAAAGAAATTTCTTTTATTTCTTTGATCCCGTAGGACGGTATTTTATTTGTCGGCGTGGTGTGCCACGTGGTCACGTACAGAGAATAAGTTTGTACACAAGAGAGACACGAGAGCGCGATGAGAAGAATGCGACCGGACGGTGCGATGGACGAAGCAGAAGTGAAGTGTTTCTTCCTGCGTGTGTACCGCTACGGCGATCCAGGCATCCGAAAGTGGGGAGAGCAACGGTCGCAGTGGTCACTCTTCCGCTCCGGCCAGCCAAAAGGGCGTGGTCAGGCCCAATCGGATGCCCCTGTGGAACCGCGATACGAGGTGCTTGCGTAAGTTAGTGCTGTCGGCCGAGAGATGTCAGCCCGTTTCCTGCGCGCGCTGCTACAGCTGCGCGCTGTTGGCCGAGAGGTGTCAGCACTGCGCTGGTGCGAGACGCCACAAATCTATTTTCTTTAATATTTTTATCTTATTTTTCATCTTATCTTTTCCAACCTCAAAATCAAAAGTTAATTTTCTCTTCATTAATCTCATGTCATAATTTTTTTTAGATTTTATAACCTTACTAAGGAAACGATTCATTTTCTTCATTGTTTCCATCTTATTTATATTATCTCTTTTAATCGCCTAAAGTAATGACGCAATTTTTAATAATCTTCTTATCTCTTTCTTTGTAATAGCTTTCTAAACTTGACTAAGAAAAGATTCTTCATTCTTCACTAATTTCATATCATACTGATTGTTATCTTTTATAATCTGAGAAAGAAAAGCTTTCTTTTTTTCAATAATTTCTTCTCGTTCGTTTTCATAATTTTCTTAATTTCACGAAAGACAACTATCTTTTTCTTCCACAATTCCTTTTTACTCTAGTTTATATCTTCTTTAATCTGAGAAAGATAAACCTCCATTTCCTTAAAATAATTTTTACTTATTCTTTTTCTAAATTCTGTAACTTCGAAAAGAACGGCGTACCTTTCCTTCTACGTTCCTTTCGAAACTAAGGACCAAATTTCTCTACCCCTTCTATTCTCGTCTCTTATTCTAGAAGTTTACGATTTCCTCACTAGTTTCTCTTTTTCTTTCTTTATATTATTTTAATTTCGCAGATTAAAGTAGTTTTAGTAGTATTTCTCTCTCTCTCCTCTTCTCTCTCTTTTTTCACTCTCTCTCTATCTCTCTCTCTCTCTCTCTTTTACTACCTTCTTTGTCAAATTCCAAAAATAAAAAAACTTTTATTTTTTTCTTTGTTTATATCCTTTCTTACTTTACATATATAAATATATATATAAACGGCTCTTAATACTTTGAATACGTAAAACTTACACTACGTTCGGTAGGTGAGAATATCTATGTACTCACAAATGATAGTTCAAACGTCATTACTTTATTGCGTCCGTACAGTTTGAATCTGTCGTTAGAATGACAAATTGTTCATTAATTACCCTAAGCATACCAAGAATTGCTAGAGGCAAAATTCCTATAAAATCTTATTGCTTACACTGTTAGCAGCGACGACCGTTGCGCTATCTGTCGGTGTAACTAGGAAATTACACTTTCGTCTCTGCAAATATTTTGTCACCAATTTTACAGTAATAACTAGAAATTTAACAACACGACAAGGTTGATTCTTCATGTCTTTCATAACGATTAGCACGTTTGCCATATAACAGGAGGGCGATCTTGATGTATTGCAATTGTCCGAAAATAAGGCTAAAGAAATTTTTCCACTAGAACGCGATAGTGTTGCTAATGGTAAGTTTTTAAGACCATTGTCGACAGAATGTAACTATTGTACTTTTAGTAATTCTATTCATCGCGGGCGTATGGGCGAGTGTTCTTGAACAATCGATAACCAATGACAAAGCCGGAATGGACGAAGGAATTCTCTTTTTATATTTAATGTTCTCAAAGAATGGTTTTATTCAATGAACCAAATATTACATACGATAACGCACAAGAATAGTAACAGAGGAAAAGAGATAGAGAGAGGGAGAGAGAAAGTGAAGGGGGAGATTAAATGATGCAGAGGCTTATTATCTTAGCGAACAGATTAGTAGTTTTTTCGGAAAATCGGAAAATCTTTCTAACCGACGAACTTAGGGTAGCGGGGGAATTTTTCTATGCATTTTTTTTACAAATTTTGTTAAATCGAAAATTTTTACTTGAATTTAGTAAATCTACACAAAAACTATTAAAATTTTTGTAAAGAACACACTTTTATTAAAATATGGATGTAATAACGACGTTAAGATAGCCTTTTTATATGCAAATTTGGATTAAGATATATAAAATCGACATACTTAATGTTTTGATGATAGTACAAACAAAATATGCAAATAAACGAAAACATTGCATTGTTTAAAGCAAAAACTCAAGGTATTAGAATGAAAAGTTTTCTAAATCTGTAGAGAAATATGGACTTAAAGCAACGGCAGCATATCAAATTATAATTACAAGCATCAAAGGTAACAAACTAATCTTGTCTTTACATGTAGATGATGGTCTTATAGAAGCAAAAGATTCAGGAAAAGCTAATGAATTTATAAGTAATCGAAAGAGTGAATTTAAGATTACAGTATTAGATGCTAACACATCTTTTGTAATACAAATTGATCGCAAGTATGATAGATCGATTGTTCTTCATCAGGCTGCCTATACAAGAAGAATCATAGAGAGATTTTGACTTGAAGAAGCGCACACGATTTCTATACCTGCTAAAAACAGGCAGAATCTAAATTCATTGGTCGATTTAGAAATATGTACACGAGTACGTTATAGGGAGGCTATAGGAAGCCTCATGTATATAACAATTAGTATAAGACTAGATATAGCTTATACTGTTCTGACCAAAAGATTCTTCAATGAAAATTCCTCTGATCATTACTTATATGATATGAAGTGGAGAATAAAGGATTAGATTGAGGTGTAAAATAAAACACGTGGTTGAGCCAAACAAATAAACAATGCCTTTTTTTATTAACTCGTCAGGGAAAAGCCTTGCGGCATAAAAACCCTGGATGCTTTTTAATTATAAAAATGAGAGTCATCCACGTTGTATTACCACGCGGGAAAATACCGTCGATATAAAATGTATATAATGGAAAGATCTCACCTCTCGTTCGCTTCGCTTACGTTCCTTACATAACTTAACTTAACTCCTTTGATTTCGATATGTATTCACAGGCTTTCTATAATGGACTGGAAGAATGTCCTTTTGTACTGGCCCTGCAGGGCGTACGGACTGGGTGTAAGAAGTGGGGAGGCGAGAGGTGGGGGTGACTAGAGGGGCGCTTCGGTAGTTACTAGTAGTTGATCGATGCTCACCATGAGTATCGATCGAGACCTTTAATCGATGGAGGTGGATTCGCGCGAATTTTGAATACTGCTAATTACCGTATGATCCTTTTGGATCGTACATACTCCCCCGTTGAGAGTGTAACGATCAATGATATTCTTAATAAATGTGTTGTGTTGTGCGCTTATTATCATCGATTTACAATACTTTCGACCTAGGTCATTCAATCAGTTAAGTATATCGCTAGTTGTATAAGTTATCGAACATGTTCATTTGATTGTGTATGATATAACGCTAGACGTATTCGCTGAATCGCTCAGCTTATTTTTGCTGACTTAGTCAGCATTCTCGAATTATCGCTGGCCAGGCGACTTTTTTGTACGTACAAGGGAACCGTTGGGTCTTAAAGACAATAGAAAAAGTTAACAATGATTTAACAATGAACAAATAGTTGTTACATTGTGCTTGACAATTCCGTGGACCGTCTTCACGGTGACCACTCGTACTACATCGTCTTCTCCTGGATGTATGTTCACGATCCGGCCTAACGGCCATCTCATGCAAGGTTGATTCTTGTCGATGAGAACGACGACGGTATCCTTTTCGATTTTCTGCTTGGGTTGTATCCACCTTTGTCGTTTCTGTAGTTCTCGTAGATACTCAATATGCCAGCGTCGCCAGAAATCTTGTCGCACTTTCGTGATATGTTTCCAGGAGGACAGTCGATTGGCTGAGTTTGAACATAATCTTCCTCCGGTAATGTCGTATAGGTCTTCCAACTAAAAATGTGCGGGTGTTAGTGCTGTCACGTCATTCGGATCTGACAAGATGGGGCATAATGGGCGTGAATTTAAAATAGCTTCGATTTCGATCGCGAAGGTAGTTAGTTCTTCATACGTGAGAGAAGTTCACCGACGACCCGTTAATTGTGATGTTGGAAAGATTTGACCGCTGCTTCCCATAAACCGCCAAAGTGAGGTGAGAGGGGTGGATTGAAATGCCACGATATGCTATGATCTATCGCGAAATCACGGACCTTAGTTTTATATTCGTTCGATTCCATCAGGGCGTATAGCTCCCTTAACTGGTTATTAGCCCCGACGAAGTTGGTTCCGTTATCAGAATAAACGTGAGTTGGAACAGCTCTTCGACCCACAAATCGCCTGAACGCGGCCAAGAAAGCATCCGTAGTCAGATCGCTGACTAATTCAATGTGTACCGCCTTTATAGTCATACAAATGAAGATACACCCGTTATTTTAACGCAACCTTTATTACGGTATTTCTTTTCCTTCGCGTAGATCGGCCCGAAAAATCTACTCCGACCTGGGAGAATGCAGTGGTTTCCGCACTCGCGAGCCTGGTAAGTCCCCCATTTTATATCGGATGCCGGATGCACGGAATCGAATGCAACGTACGCAATGACGTACGATTCTTCGCACTTGATTCTTGCCGTCGAGAAGCCAAAACCGTTGTCGAAGAGTATAGAGGGTAGTCTGTATGCCAGCGTGAAAATTTTGTTCGTGGAATTTTCGGATAAGGAGATCAGTGACGTGATGATGTGAGGGCAATAATTCGGACATCTCTCATAGAAACTTAAATTCGCGTTTCGAAGTCGGCCCCCCACTAGAATAAAGCCTTCTTCGTCGAGGATCGGATCTAACGCCGCTAGTCTTGTGCTCTTGACTCCCCCGCTGTTTCTACTCTTTCCCTTTCGGCGTGAAATTGTTCGCCTTGTACGATCTTTAAAACGCGTCGTTCCGTTTCTGTTATTTCCGCCGTCGACAATTCTCCCTTATACGAGTTAGTTTTAAGCCATCGTCGGCATCGAGCTATAATTTTCAATAATCGCGCGTAATCGGAGAATCGCTGAAATACATTTCCGGATTCGATTCGCGTCGTTAAAACCGACAATCCCTTTACGTCCAGTAATTCAAAAATTTCCCCTTCCGTCGGGTTGGGCCACTCAGTCTCTGGTCGCGCGAGCCAGGGTGGTCCATGGAACCATGCCTCGTACCTCAAAAATCGCGCGGAAGTTGTCCCCTAGATAAAGCGTCCGCTGGGTTGTCCTCGGATCGCACATGTCGCCATGTGATATTTTCACAGATTCTGTTTTCGCGCACGCGATTCGCCGTGTTATTTTAACGTTTGGAGTCTCTTTTCAGCCAACCCAGTACAATCATCGAATCGGACCAAAAGGTTATCTTGTCAGGTTTCAATCCGCCGGCAGTTCGGACTTCTCTTTATCGCGCGAGTGCTAATGCTCCGCATAGCTCTAAACGTGGTTAGTGGTATCCTTAAGGGGAGCGACACGACCTTTCGCGCAAAGTAGACGTACATTGTGTTACCGAATTTATCTCGCGATCTTACATATAAGCAGCCGCCGTAACCAGATTACTCGCGTCACAAAAACCATGCACCTGCACGTCAATCGGGTCGTCGAGTGTGATGCGTCTTTCTATCGTTAAACTGTCAATTAATGTCAATTGTTCTGCGAACTTTATCCACGAGGTGTGTAACGTATTGGGTACCGATTCATCCAAGTCGATGTGTGTTTTCCAGCAATCTTGATGAAGATTTTGGCTGTTAGAATGACGGGTCTAGAAGTCCGAGTGGATCAAAGATCTTTGCGACTTCGGATAAAATTCGTCGCTTGGTAATTCTCTCGCGAATTCTACTGGCGCGACGGAGTAAATTAAACAATCATGATGTGCGTTCCATGAAATCCGAGTGTCTTTAAAATAGGATTTTCCTCAGAGCAGAGCTCGACATCGATGTTTTTTTTCTAAATTTTCGAGTACCGGTCGGAAGTTAGACGCCCACTGTCATTTTAAGACCGCCTCGTTTTAACATTTCATAGTTGATCGCGTTCCTTCCGAGGGTTTCGATTTTTAGTTCCCGTTGAGGTCGTCTACGTTAGATCGCGGTTAAGTTTTCGGCTCCGAGTGGTTTGCGCCTTTATCCTTCGCGAGTTGTTTGATGGTTCGTTGGCAAGAAACGGTGCTGACGCTTTCCGAATGTTCCGTTTAGTTCGAACGTGCGAATCTGTTCGTTTGTCACCAAAATTCCGTTGATTGGCGATCGTTGGATGAATCCATTTTGCCGATACATTTTCTCAATTCCGCTGTTAATACGTACCGATTGTCCGGAATCGTTATTTCTCTATGTGTCTTGTTTGTAGGTCGACTTAGTGTCGTTGAGAGAAAGTCTCTTATCATTTTCGCGGAGACGTCGAATCGACCCGTCCTTTGTTGTCGTGCTAGCTGATTTGATAACCGCGTGGTGGGGAAGATAGCAACTTCCTTGGTTCGTTTTTGACGATCGACTTTCCTAAATCGATGTTTTTTGTAATCTGTTCATATTCCTTCCGGAGTTCGATATTCGCGTGTAATTTCTTCCGGAGATTACGGAACTGACTATACCGCGTGGTGACTGTATCGTGGCCTTCTTCGCCGAAGGGAACACGCACGAATTCTTCGATTTAGTGTTTCGCAACTTAGACTTGACTTTGCCTTCTTTTTGTTTACTGAATTCGATCACGTTATTTAGGAACGATGAGTAGCGAAAAATTCCGCCTTTTTTCGTCTAATGATCGATGGTTATTCGATACGTCTTTCGATCGAGTTCGGTTAGTTGATAGCGTGCATGGAACTCGATTATTTGATCAGTAAGCGTGACTCTTTCGCGAAATTCTCAGTATGAATGTGCGGCGGCACGCGTTCTAATACCGCCCGACGTTGTCTGAGAGTTCCGTCTCCCTTTCTTACACGATACATGATCTAGGAGAAATTGATTCAGTACACCGTGCGAATTGACATGAGATGGTGTTGTCGCGTAGGGTGGGTTCATTTGCGATGTCGACGTGGTCTCCTTCTTCGCGAAAAGGTAAACGCACAATTTCGCCCTGATTCTCGCGCTTGGTTTGTTAGACGTTGATTTTCGCAGTCTATTTCGTTTTCAGACTCCGATCGCGTTTTTCGCTTCCTCCAATAACCAAAATTTTCTTTGTTCCTTCATCGGTTGTCGCAAAAAACGTTGATTTCTCTTTGATCGTTAGATTCGATTCCCCCGGCGACTACCCAACCTATGTGTTTTCTGGAGTTTGTGCCGCATCCTGGTGTAAGAAACTTGTCCTTTGTCATGAGCGCTAATGTTGCTCCAGAGCCTTAAGTTGACCGGTGTGGTAATGGAACTGAGGATTGTCAGTTTTCGATCGGACGGGCCTTTACTGAGTTCTCGCGGGAAGATTGTGGGCACCTGATCAGCCATCTTTGAAACGATAGTAGTGAGAGGTTTCGATTTTTGTTATTAGTGATCGAATGTTTTTCGATACGCCCGTCGTTTGAGTGTGGTGTCGTTGACAGCGTGATAGGGATCGAATTGGTTTGATGGCAACGTGGTCTCTCGCGACTTTCTCGGTGTGAAGTTTGCGGCGGCCCGTTCTTAGCGCCCGACTGTTGAAAGTTTCGCCTTTCCTTCTCGTGGCCATCGCGCTTTAAGAGTTGATTGGTCACCGCGCGCGTTGTTTGTGGGGAGTCGTGGGGGTGGGTTCAGTTTGGGATGTTGACGCGGTCTCCTGCTTCGCGGAGGTCGTGGTCTTCGTTCGCGGCCTTCCGTTGGCTAGTTTCCTTGTAGTGATGATGTGGGGTCGTTTACAGATTTGGCAATGGGAAGCGTTGCATGGACCTCGTGCGTCCGTAGCAATTCTGACTTCTTGACGTTTAACCACTTCAATCTATTTTTTCCGTCTGTTTTGTTGAGGGCAGCAATTAAGGGTGGTCAGCTCGTCACAAAGATCACTTCACACGGTCGAGTAGATTGCGTGTCGGACGTGTGTCTGTCGTTTTCGTGGTCGTAATTCATTTCTCGGGATTCCACGTTTCGCGTGGGGTTCGAGGTTCGCGGATGTTATGACGTTTCAGCGGAGCACACGGGATCGGGTTTTGTTGTGTAGTCGGATTTCGTCGGAATCTATCTTTTATTCTTTGTGTTTTCGGGGGTACGCGCGTTCAGCGAGGCGTTGGCCAAGCCACCGAACTTCTTAATTAGTGTGGAGTGTGAGAACGCAGTTCGTTCAAGATGAGTTCGTCCTTCGCCGATCCGGCCTTCGGTGGGGTTTGTTCGCGTCGATTACCCGAGCTTAGTTCGTGGCACATCGAACGCCTTCAGTAAGGCTCCCCACGCGTCCTTTATTTTTCCCCAGTTTTGATTGTTCGATCGTTCGAAGGGCTTCGCCGCGAAAGGAGTCGCGAAGGTTACGTTTTTTCAAATCCGATTTACTCGCGTTCACGAGGGTTAAAGCTAGATTTATGGGATCAATTTCCCTTTCCCGTGAATCGGGATTGCGCCGTTGGTTTTGATCGCGGGTTTTCGTGATTCGTTGCTTTCGTCAGCGTTTTCGGGTTGTTAACTGTGGCGGTATCGTTTGATGAAGTTTGTCTCCGATCGCGCATATCTTTTATTGAGTTAAATTCGACTCCTCCTGCTTCGTTGATGCAGTAACGCACTTTTCTACAAGGTTCTTTTCTCTAGTGAGTAGTCGTTCGTAACGCTTTCTTATTTCCTTTTACTTAAATTTCCTTCTTGGATTAGATTTTCGACGTGTGTTAAACCCGTTTAAAACTGCCGTTTTTGTTCGAGCTGTTCGAGCTGTTTTGCAATGCCTTACGAACCGTTTTTTTTTCTTTAGAAATCCACTTTTCGGTTTTAAATCCCCTTTTTGTGATGACCGCGCGTTGGGTTCTCGTCGCGGGTGCGGCCCTGAAGCTAGATCGTTGGAGGGGGTTACCTTGTTAGTTAGAGCCGTTGGAGGGGGTTCGTTGTCGCTAGCTTTGCCGATAGATGGGATGTCCGGCGATGACGTCACGGCGTCTTCGTTCTAGTCGACCGTTAATAAAGGAAGGTGGCGTGGCGGTGAAGCCGCCGAAATCTTTTTGTACGAGATAGCGTTTTTCGAGATGGAGATCTTCGATTTTTCGTTTCCGTTAATTTAGTTGTTCTTAGTCTTTTCGATTTGAGATTGATTACAGAGAATAGCGTATGCTGATTTAGGAATTGCGAACTTCTCGGGGTTCGAAGACGCAATTTCCCTTGAGATTTTTAGTATGAGGGTGTGTACGCTAGGCGTGCACGGGTTTATCTTTTCGCTTCTAGATTTTTCGTGATGCTGCCTCCGCTGAACGGTGTGTGTTCACAAGATGGCGGACTCCCTCGACTTCGTTGTTCTCTAATCGGTTTGCCCGGTGTGGTGTAGTCTATTCATCTTCGTAAATAGAAGTCGGAAACTCGCACTTACAGGATTCACCAAATTTTGACCAAAAGATTTTCAATAAATTCTTATTTACCTTCTTAAGTGGAGTAAAGGTTGTTGAGGTGTAATAAAACACTGGTTGAGCCAAACAAAGAAACAATCTTTTTTTTGGCTGTAGGGAAAAGCCTTGCGGCTAAGAACCCTGGATGCTTTTTATTTAAATGAGAGCACACGTGGTTTACCACGCGGGAAATACCGTGATTTTTTTAAAAGTTCACCTCTCGTTCGCTTCGCTTACGTTCCTTACCTAACTTAACTTAACTCCTTTGATTTCGATTGTTTCACAGGCTTTCTTTGGATGGAAGAATGTCCTTGTATGGCCCCGCGGGCGTGGATGGGTGTAAGAAGTGGGGAGGCGAGAGGTGGGGGTGACTAGAGGGGCGCTTCGGTGTTCTAGTAGTTGATCGTCTCACCATGAGTAACGATCGAGACCTGTAATCGATGGAGGTGGATGCGCGCGAATTTTGAATACTCTAATTACCGTATGATCCTTTTGGATCGTACATATACAGAGCAAGCAGATATATGGAGAAACGAACAAGGTAGCATTGAAACTGTGTAAAAAGAATCATTAAGTATTTAAAAGAGACAAATAATATAGGAACAAAATTAGAGAGAGAAAAGACTTACATATACAAGCATATAGTGATGCAGATAATGCAGCGGATAGTGAGACTAGGAAATCTACTACAGGTTATGTAATTAAACTTGGTATGAGTACAGTATCATGGATATCTCAAAAGCAGTCTATCGTTGCTGTATCTATTTCAGATGCAAAATTTAAAGCAGCATGCCAGAAATAAAGGGAAATTGTATAGATAAGAAAATTAATATAAGAACTTTATAAAGAGAATAAGCTACAAGCAACACTCTATATAGATAATCAGTGCTGCATTCAAATAATAAAAATTCCAGTGATGCGCAACAGGACGAGACTTATTGATATCAAGTATCATTATGTACGGTAAAGATATGTAGATGTAAGAATTGATTTAAAGAATGTCAATACGAAGGAACAATTTTTTGATATACTATCTAAGGCATTGCCTGACCACAATGTACATATTTAAGAAATACAATATGTCAAGAGTTATGATAAAAATATCGAATAAGAAAAATTAATTAAAAAAGGAAGACTTTTAAGCAATGTTGATTTAGTTTATGACTGTTATATGATAGGTTAATGCTAGCGACCCAAGATGTAGCGGTTAATTTGAATTTATTAAATTGCTATTATTTTAGTAACTTCCGTTTTTTGCTTTTTTTAACGATAAGTTTTTATCCATGCTATTCGTTTTTATTTTTTTCTTTTCCGCTTCTCTTTACTTTTATAATGTAACTCGTGTGCAATAAATTTATCCGATTTAATTAAAGAAATCCTTTCATTTTTATGAATCACAACCATATAAATTAACAAAAACATTAAGGTGAACCTTAATATAACATCAAATATTATCAAAGTAAAGTTTACAAAAACAAAAATTTTAATGCACTTTTTATGAATAACATTTCTAATACAATAAATGTGCAAACATTTGATCCATCGTAATAATAAAACTAAGAATTCTATTCTAAAAAAAAAAGTAAATAATACAACAGTAGAAAACAATTAACCTTTTCGTTATATTTCATGTTCTTCAGTTATTAGTGAATTTAATAAAACTTTATATAATTACAGGATTAATTATAATAATACGTTAGGTTTTTCAGAAAGTAATTAGGTTTTATCCAGATACAATATTTGTGTATTAGATCTTCAAAACCAGCCAACAAAATAAAAATAAACGTATGCAATTACATATACATTATATACATTGCATTATATATATTTATTTAAAATATATAAAAAATTGTGTCTCATTAAAAGAACACATATTTAATTTGTTCACTTATAGATATAAGATATTTTTTAAAAATAGGATATACAAATTCTCCATCAGTTTAGAAAGAAGTCAAGATTAATAATAGGAATTATATTATTTAATAAATTTGAGTCATAATATGTAAACTTAATATTTAATTTTATTTTACAAGCATACAAAAAGTTCTGATAAACCTAATAAATAAACCAATCCTAAAATATAATATAGACATAATATAGAGGGTGGAGAAAGTATTCATACATTGATTAAGACTTTGACTGCCACGCCGAAATCATCTGTTTTTCCCAAGACGCCACGGCATTTGTTTAGCGTTTATCTTACTAGTGGTCACCAATTACCACCGTGGCGCCTTAGTAACGGTTGATAAGTACATATTAAATATCCCTTTATTTATTTTAAAAGCATTTACATTTGTTATTTTGTTATAAACCGAATGTCCAGATTTAATAAAGCGTGCAAATGAGAAGCAGTATTTTTCATTCTATATAGAACAATAAGGTATGTGCGCACATATAACATCAATTGTATGATTATAAAGCAGCATTTCCGATTATTTTCTGAGGTATGTTTATAATAGTATTTGTAGATTATCCCTTAATAATATAGATACAAACAGTAAATATATTACGAGCGTATCCGATGAATCTTCATCGGACGACGAAATAATTCATATATCATCCACGATAAGGCGGCGGCGAATTCAATCGGATACCGAAAATGAAACAGATCTCAAAAATGAAGATGAGTGTAATATAGATGATCACGAATGGTCACGTAATATAACTCGAACGGCGGGAAATGTAATTCCATTTGTGAAATCCACAACTGCTCTACATATCGAGGGTAATATGGCACATAACTTTTACTTTGCTTTTGTTACGGAAGAAATTCTAGAATTAATTGTTGATGAGACCAATAGATACGCTGAACAATATATGCAAAATAGGAGATCCTCCCGTTTAGATAAATGGACACCAACCAATAAGGATGAAATAAAACGCCTTTTTGGGCTCCTGATATGGATGGGCCTGGTGAAATTACCGAAATATGACGCATATTGGTGTACCAGTCAAACCTACTTCCAATCATTTCCGAGAACAGTTATGTCGAGAAATAGGTTCGAGTTGCTGCTACGATTCCTTCATTTTCCCGACAATCAAGCAGCAAACGTAAAAGATAGGCTGTATAATATAAGACAACTTGTTAACATACTAAATGAAAATTTTTCTAAATACTATGATTTAGATGAAGAGATATGTATCGATGAGTCTTTGGTACCTTTCCGGGGACGTATAAAATTTAGGCAGTTTATAAAACAAAAACGACATAAATACGGCTTTAAAGTCTTCAAAATATGTTCCGGCCGAGGATATATATACCGATTTCCAATATATTTGGGAAAAAACCCGAATGAACCATGCGTAACACCCACAAGTGTTGTTATGAATCTGTGCAACAATATTCTACATAGGGGCCACACGATTTACACGGATAACTGGTACAGTAGTATCAATTTGGCCGAAAAATTACTCGATTGCAATACTCATTTAGTTGGAACCCTAAGGAAAGATAGAAAGGGAATACCTATGACGTCAAATTTAAAAAATTAAAACGCGGTGAACTTGTCGCAATGCAAAATAAGAAGGGGATTATGATACTCAAATGGAAGAATAAGCGTGACATTTTTATGATCTCGACAAAACATTCAGCTGAGATGGTACAGGTCCGCAAAGGAAATTATGTTTCTAAAAAACCAGTAGTAGTTGTAGATTATAACAAAGGAAAAGGTATTGTAGATTTATCAGATCAGATGAGTGCATATTCCACACCCCACAGACGAACCCTCAAATGGTATTTAAAATTAGCTTTGGACTTATTATTGAATTCTGCAGTCACAAACGCGATGATACTGTATCAACAAGCAACGAACACAAAAATCAAGGTAACAGAATTTAGAATGGCACACGCAATGCATCTTACACAGGGTCATTCCCCAGTACTGTCAAATACACCTGTTCGACGAAGATTGCGGCATGAATTGCGAAAAAAGAAGTGCGAGCGTACCTCGAACGAAAATTTTGTAAAGTATAATACAAAAAAAAATCCAACATTTTTGGATAAAAAATTGCTAAAAATAAGACAAAGAAGGTGACCACTTATTGTCCGGATTGTATTGGTGCGCCACATTTATGTTCAAAGTGCTTTAACAAAGTGCACCGTTAGGTGCAAGATTTATTCTAACATTTTTTTTATGATGTTATAATAAAAAATTATAATTGTTCAATACAGCACTTTTTATTTCAAAGTATCTTTTATATATCGGTCATATTCAAATACACTAACTCTCGATTTTTATTTAGTTTTTTACAATTGTAAAAAAGTTGAAAAGCACCGGACACATAGCAGTCAAAGGGCCATGTTGGTCATATATGACCTTTGTATTTTATTATTCCACGTTACAATAAAATTAATTCAATAATCGTTGTTAAATTTGTAAAAAGTACAGATAAAAAATGAATGAGATCAGTACATAAAGGTTGGATCCAAGAATGAATTCGATCGAAGAATTCGAATTACAAATAGACATGATGTTCAATTATGGCATTATTACCTACAGCGTTTGATAGGAAATTCAGGAAATAAAAATATCAGCATATAACTTCTAATCATGTATGATCGTAAATCATTAAAATAAAGGATATGTGATTTGCTAATGCATTTAGCAATTGAGAATTTTCTCGTAAGTGCATCCTATTTTTATTTCTTCTTTTCTTCTTTTCTCCTATTTTCCAACTTTCTCTCTAATATTCTTCAAATTTGATAAAATTTTTCACGGTATGCTTATCCATTTTCTCCATTCATTTCTTTTCTCATTCTTTTTCTTATCTTCTTTAACCTAAAAAGAAAAGCATCCATTTTTCTACGTAATATTCTCGCCTTCTTTTCCATATCATTTTTAAACTCAAAAAGAAAATTTCTCATTTTGTGTATTAATATCTCCTCATTCTGTATCATATCTTTCTTAATTTCAAGAAAAAAACTCTTCTGTCGTTCCATTAATTCCATATTATTTTGAACATATGTAACCTCAGAGAGAAAAGTTTTTTCTTTCGCTGCTATTTTCATCTCAGTTAGTATCTCCTCTCTGTTAATATCTGAAAGAAAAGAACTCTTTTTTTCCATTAAATCCTTCTTGTTATTTTTTTTATCTTCTTCAATTCCAAAAAGGAAAGCATCTATTTTCTTTAATATTTTTATCTTATTTTTCCTCTTATCTTTTCCAACCTCAAAATCAAAAGTTAATTTTCTCCTCATTAATTTCATGTCATAATTTTTCTTAGATTTTATAACCTTACTAAGAAAACGTTTCATTTTCTTCATTGTTTCCATCTTATTTATATTATCTCTTTTAATCGCCCAAAGTAATGACGCAATTTTTAATAATCTTCTCATCTCTTTCTTTGTAATAGCTTTCTCAACTTGACTAAGAAAAGCATCTTCATTCTTCACTAATTTCATATCATACTGATTGTTATCTTTTATAATCTGAGAAAGAAAAGCTTCTTTTTTTTCAATAATTTCTTCTCGTTCGTTTTCATAATTTCCTTAATTTCACGAAAGACAACTATCTTTCTCTTCCACAATTCTTTTTTACACTTGCTTATATCTTCTTTAATCTGAGACAGATAAACTTCCATTTTCTTAAAATAATTTATACTTATTCTTTTTCTAAATTCTGTAACTTCGAAAAGAACGGCGTACCTTTCCTTCTACGTTCCTTTCAAAACTAAGGACCAAATTTCTCTACCCCTTCTATTCTCGTCTCTTATTCTCGAAGCTTACGATTTCCTCACTAGTTTCTCTTTTTCTTTCTTTATATTATTTTAATTTCGCAGATTAAAGTAGTTTTAGTAGTTTCTCTCTCTCTCTCCCCTTCTCTCTCTTTTTCTCACTCTCTCCTCTCTCTCTCTCTTTCACTATCTTCTTTGTCAAATTCCAAAAATAAAAAAACTTTTATTTTTTTCTTTGTTTATATTCTTTCTTACTTTACATATATAAATATATATATATATATATATATAATCGGCTCTTAATACTTTGAATACGTAAAAGTTATACTACGTTCAGTAGGTGAGAATATCTATGTACTCACAAATGATAGATCTAACGTCATTACTTTATTGCGTCCGTACAGTTTGAATCTTTCGTTAGAATGACAAATTGTTCATTAATTACCCTAAGCATACCAAGAATTGCTGGAGGCCAAATTCCTATAAAATCTTATTGCTTACACTGCTAGCAGCGACGACCGTTGCGCTATCTGTCGGTGTAACTAGGAAATTACACTTTCGTCTCTGCAAATATTTTGTCACTAATTTTACAATAATAACTAGAAATTTAACAACACGACAAGGTTGATTCTTCATGTCTTTCATAACGATTAGCACGTTTGCCATATAACAGGAGGGCGATCTTGATGTATTGCAATTGTCCGAAAATAAGGCTAAAGAAATTTTTCCACTAGAACGCGATAGTGTTGCTAATGTGAAGTTTTTAAGACCATTGTCGACAGAATGTAACTATTGTACTTTTAGTAATTCTATTCATCGCGGGCGTATGGGCGAGTTTTCTTGAACAATCGATAACCAATGACAAAGCCGGAATGGACGAAGGAATTCTCTTTTTATATTTAATGTTCTCAAAGAATGGTTTTATTCAATGAACCAAATATTACATACGATAACGCACAAGAATAGTAACAGAGGAAAAGAGATAGAGAGAGGGAGAGAGAAAGTGAAGGGGGAGATTAAATGATGCAGAGGCTTATTATCTTAGCGAACAGATTAGTAGTTTTTTCGGAAAATCGGAAAATCTTTCTAACCGACGAACTTAGGGTAGCGGGGGAATTTTTCTATGCATTTTTTTTACAAATTTTGTTAAAACGAAAATTTCTACTTGAATTTAGTAAATCTACACAAAAACTATTAAAATTTTTGTAAAGAACACACTTTTATTAAAATATGGATGTAATAACGACGTTAAGGTAGCCTTTTTATATGCAAATTTGGATTAAGATATATAAAATCGACATACTGAATGTTTTGATGATAGTACAAACAGAATATGCAAATAAACGAAAACATTGCATTGTTTAAAGCAAAACTCAAGGTATTAGAATGAAAAGTTTTCTAAATCTGTAGAGAAATATGGACTTAAAGCAACGGCAGCATATCAAATTATAATTACAAGCATTAAAGGTAACAAACTAATCTTGTCTTTACATGTAGATGATGGTCTTATAGAAGCAAAAGATTCAGGAAAAGCTAATGAATTTATAAGTAATCGAAAGAGTGAATTTAAGATTACAGTATTAGATGCTAACACATCTTTTGTAATACAAATTGATCGCAAGTATGATAGATCGATTGTTCTTCATCAGGCTGCCTAAACAAGAAGAATCATAGAGAGATTTTGACTTGAAGAATCGCACACGATTTCTATACCTGCTAAAAACAGGCAGAATCTAAATTCATTGGTCGATTTAGAAATATGTACACGAGTACGTTATAGGGAAGCTATAGGAAGCCTCATGTATATAACAATTAGTATAAGACTAGATATAGCTTATACAGAGCAAGCAGATATATGGAGAAACGAACAAGGTAGCATTGAAACTGTGTAAAAAGAATCATTAAGTATTTAAAAGAGACAAATAATATAGGAACAAAATTAGAGAGAGAAAAAGACTTACATATACAAGCATATAGTGATGCAGATAATGCAGCGGATAGTGAGACTAGGAAATCTACTACAGGTTATGTAATTAAACTTGGTATGAGTACAGTATCATGGATATCTCAAAAGCAGTCTATCGTTGCATTATCTATTTCAGATGCAAAATTTAAAGCAGCATGCCAGAAATAAAGGGAAATTGTATGGATAAGAAAATTAATATAAGAACTTTATAAAGAGAATAAGCTACAAGCAACACTCTATATAGATAATCAGTGCTGCATTCAAATAATAAAAATTCCAGTGATGCGCAACAGGACGAGACTTATTGATATCAAGTATCATTATGTACGGTAGAGATATGTAGATGTAAGAATTGATTTTAAGAATGTCAATACGAAGGAACAATTTGTTGATATACTATCTAAGGCATTGCCTGACCACAATGTACATATTTAAGAAATACAATATGTCAAGAGTTATGATAAAAATATCGAATAAGATAAATTAATTAAAAAAGGGAGACTTTTAAGCAATGTTGATTTAGTTTATGACTGTTATATGATAGGTTAATGCTAGCGACCTAAGATATGGCGGTTAATTTGAATTTATTAAATTGCTATTATTTTAGTAACTTCCGTTTTTTGTTTTTCTTAACGATAAGTTTTTATCCATGCTATTCGTTTTTATTTTTTCTTTTTCGCTTCTCCTTACTTTTATAATGTAACTCGTGTGCAATAAATTTATCCGATTTAATTAAAGAAATCCTTTCATTTTTATGAATCACAACCATATAAATTAACAAAAACATTAAGGTGAACCTTAATATAACATCAAATATTATCAAAGTAAAGTTTACAAAAACAAAAATTTTAATGCACATTTTATGAATAACATTTCTAATACAATAAATGTGCAAACATTTGATCCATCGTAATAATAAAACTAAGAATTCTATTCTAAAAAAAAGTAAATAATACAACAGTAGAAAACAATTAACCTTTTCGTTATATTTCATGTTCTTCAGTTATTAGTGAATTTAATAAAACTTTATATAACTACAGGATTAATTATAATAATACGTTAGGTTTTTTAGAAAGTAATTAGGTTTTATCCAGATACAATATTTGTGTATTAGATCTTCAAAACCAGCCAACAAAATAAAAATAAACGTATGCAATTACATATACATTATATACATTGCATTATATATATGTATTTAAAATATATAAAAAATTGTGTCTCATTAAAAGAACACATATTTAATTTGTTCACTTATAGATATAAGATATTTTTTAAAAATAGGATATACAAATTCTCCATCAGTTTAGAAAGAAGTCAAGATTAATAATAGGAATTAATTTATTAAATAAATTTGAGTCATAATATGTAAACTTAATATTTAATTTTATTCTACAAGCATACAAAAAGTTCTGATAAACCTAATAAATAAACCAATCCTAAAATATAATATAGACATAATATAGAGGGTGGAGAAAGTATTCATACATTGATTAAACTTTGTATTTTATTATTCCACGTTACAATAAAATTAATTCAATAATCGTTGTTAAATTTGTAAAAAGTACAGATAAAAAATGAATGAGATCAGTACATAAAGGTTGGATCCAAGAATGAATTCGATCGAAGAATTCGAATTACAAATAGACATGATGTTCAACAATGGCATTATTACCTACAGCGTTTGATGGGAATTTCAGGAAATAAAAATATCAGCGTATAACTTCTAATCATGTATGGTCGTAAATCATCAAAATAAAGGATATGTGATTTGCTAATGCATTTAGCAATTGAGAATTTTCTCGTAAGTGCATCCTATTTTTATTTCTTCTTTTCTTCTTTTCTCTTATTTTCCAACTTACTCTGTAATATTCTTCAAATTTGATAAAATTTTTCACGGTATGCTTCTCCATTTTCTCCATTCATTTCTTTTCTTATTCTCTTTCTTATCTTCTTTAACCTAAAAAGAAAAGCATCCATTTTTCTACGTAATATTCTCTCCTTCTTTTCCATATCATTTTTAAACTCAAAAAGAAAATTTCTCATTTTGTGTATTAATATCTCCTCATTCTGTATCATATCTTTCTTAATTTCAAGAAAAAAACTCTTCTGTCGTTCCATTAATTCCATATTATTTTGAACATATGTAACCTCAGAGAGAAAAGTTTTTTCTTTCGCTGCTATTTTCATCTCAGTTAGTATCTCCTCTCTGTTAATATCTGAAAGAAAAGAATTCTTTTTTTCCATTAAATCCTTCTTGTTATTTTTTTTATCTTCTTCAATTCCAAGAAGGAAAGCATCTATTTTCTTTAATATTTTTATCTTATTTTTCCTCTTATCTTTTCCAACCTCAAAATCAAAAGTTAATTTTCTCTTCATTAATTTCATGTCATAATTTTTCTTAGATTTTATAACCTTACTAAGAAAACGTTTCATTTTCTTCATTGTTTCCATCTTATTTATATTATCTCTTTTAATCGCCCAAAGTAATGACGCAATTTTTAATAATCTTCTCATCTCTTTCTTTGTAATAGCTTTCTCAACTTGACTAAGAAAAGCATCTTCATTCTTCACTAATTTCATATCATACTGATTGTTATCTTTTATAATCTGAGAAAGAAAAGCTTCCTTTTTTTCAATAATTTCTTCTCGTTCGTTTTCATAATTTCCTTAATTTCACGAAAGACAACTATCTTTCTCTTCCACAATTCTTTTTTACTCTTGCTTATATCTTCTTTAATCTGAGACAGATAAACTTCCATTTTCTTAAAATAATTTATACTTATTCTTTTTCTAAATTCTGTAACTTCGAAAAGAACGGCGTACCTTTCCTTCTACGTTCCTTTCGAAACTAAGGACCAAATTTCTCTACCCCTTCTATTCTCGTCTCTTATTCTCGAAGTTTACGATTTCCTCACTAGTTTCTCTTTTTCTTTCTTTATATTATTTTAATTTCGCAGATTAAAGTAGTTTTAGTAGTTTCTCTCTCTCTCTCTCCCCTTCTCTCTCTTTTTTCTCACTCTCTCCTCTCTCTCTCTCTTTCACTATCTTCTTTGTCAAATTCCAAAAATAAAAAAACTTTTATTTTTTTCTTTGTTTATATTCTTTCTTACTTTACAAATATAAATAATATATATATATATATATAATCGGCTCTTAATACTTTGAATACGTAAAAGTTATACTACGTTCAGTAGGTGAGAATATCTATGTACTCACAAATGATAGATCTAACGTCATTACTTTATTGCGTCCGTACAGTTTGAATCTTTCGTTAGAATGACAAATTGTTCATTAATTACCCTAAGCATACCAAGAATTGCTGGAGGCAAAATTCCTATAAAATCTTATTGCTTACACTGCTAGCAGCGACGACCGTTGCGCTATCTGTCGGTGTAACTAGGAAATTACACTTTCGTCTCTGCAAATATTTTGTCACTAATTTTACAATAATAACTAGAAATTTAACAACACGACAAGGTTGATTCTTCATGTCTTTCATAACGATTAGCACGTTTGCCATATAACAGGAGGGCGATCTTGATGTATTGCAATTGTCCGAAAATAAGGCTAAAGAAATTTTTCCACTAGAACGCGATAGTGTTGCTAATGTGAAGTTTTTAAGACCATTGTCGACAGAATGTAACTATTGTACTTTTAGTAATTCTATTCATCGCGGGCGTATGGGCGAGTTTTCTTGAACAATCGATAACCAATGACAAAGCCGGAATGGACGAAGGAATTCTCTTTTTATATTTAATGTTCTCAAAGAATGGTTTTATTCAATGAACCAAATATTACATACGATAACGCACAAGAATAGTAACAGAGGAAAAGAGATAGAGAGAGGGAGAGAGAAAGTGAAGGGGGAGATTAAATGATGCAGAGGCTTATTATCTTAGCGAACAGATTAGTAGTTTTTTCGGAAAATCGGAAAATCTTTCTAACCGACGAACTTAGGGTAGCGGGGGAATTTTTCTATGCATTTTTTTTACAAATTTTGTTAAAACGAAAATTTCTACTTGAATTTAGTAAATCTACACAAAAACTATTAAAATTTTTGTAAAGAACACACTTTTATTAAAATATGGATGTAATAACGACGTTAAGATAGCCTTTTTATATGCAAATTTGGATTAAGATATATAAAATCGACATACTGAATGTTTTGATGATAGTACAAACAGAATATGCAAATAAACGAAAACATTGCATTGTTTAAAGCAAAACTCAAGGTATTAGAATGAAAAGTTTTCTAAATCTGTAGAGAAATATGGACTTAAAGCAACGGCAGCATATCAAATTATAATTACAAGCATTAAAGGTAACAAACTAATCTTGTCTTTACATGTAGATGATGGTCTTATAGAAGCAAAAGATTCAGGAAAAGCTAATGAATTTATAAGTAATCGAAAGAGTGAATTTAAGATTACAGTATTAGATGCTAACACATCTTTTGTAATACAAATTGATCGCAAGTATGATAGATCGATTGTTCTTCATCAGGCTGCCTAAACAAGAAGAATCATAGAGAGATTTTGACTTGAAGAAGCGCACACGATTTCTATACCTGCTAAAAACAGGCAGAATCTAAATTCATTGGTCGATTTAGAAATATGTACACGAGTACGTTATAGGGAAGCTATAGGAAGCCTCATGTATATAACAATTAGTATAAGACTAGATATAGCTTATACAGAGCAAGCAGATATATGGAGAAACGAACAAGGTAGCATTGAAACTGTGTAAAAAGAATCATTAAGTATTTAAAAGAGACAAATAATATAGGAACAAAATTAGAGAGAGAAAAAGACTTACATATACAAGCATATAGTGATGCAGATAATGCAGCGGATAGTGAGACTAGGAAATCTACTACAGGTTATGTAATTAAACTTGGTATGAGTACAGTATCATGGATATCTCAAAAGCAGTCTATCGTTGCATTATCTATTTCAGATGCAAAATTTAAAGCAGCATGCCAGAAATAAAGGGAAATTGTATGGATAAGAAAATTAATATAAGAACTTTATAAAGAGAATAAGCTACAAGCAACACTCTATATAGATAATCAGTGCTGCATTCAAATAATAAAAATTCCAGTGATGCGCAACAGGACGAGACTTATTGATATCAAGTATCATTATGTACGGTAAAGATATGTAGATGTAAGAATTGATTTAAAGAATGTCAATACGAAGGAACAATTTGTTGATATACTATCTAAGGCATTGCCTGACCACAATGTACATATTTAAGAAATACAATATGTCAAGAGTTATGATAAAAATATCGAATAAGATAAATTAATTAAAAAAGGGAGACTTTTAAGCAATGTTGATTTAGTTTATGACTGTTATATGATAGGTTAATGCTAGCGACCTAAGATATGGCGGTTAATTTGAATTTATTAAATTGCTATTATTTTAGTAACTTCCGTTTTTTGTTTTTCTTAACGATAAGTTTTTATCCATGCTATTCGTTTTTATTTTTTCTTTTTCGCTTCTCTTTACTTTTATAATGTAACTCGTGTGCAATAAATTTATCCGATTTAATTAAAGAAATCCTTTCATTTTTATGAATCACAACCATATAAATTAACAAAAACATTAAGGTGAACCTTAATATAACATCAAATATTATCAAAGTAAAGTTTACAAAAACAAAAATTTTAATGCACATTTTATGAATAACATTTCTAATACAATAAATGTGCAAACATTTGATCCATCGTAATAATAAAACTAAGAATTCTATTCTAAAAAAAAAGTAAATAATACAACAGTAGAAAACAATTAACCTTTTCGTTATATTTCATGTTCTTCAGTTATTAGTGAATTTAATAAAACTTTATATAACTACAGGATTAATTATAATAATACGTTAGGTTTTTTAGAAAGTAATTAGGTTTTATCCAGATACAATATTTGTGTATTAGATCTTCAAAACCAGCCAACAAAATAAAAATAAACGTATGCAATTACATATACATTATATACATTGCATTATATATATGTATTTAAAATATATAAAAAATTGTGTCTCATTAAAAGAACACATATTTAATTTGTTCACTTATAGATATAAGATATTTTTTAAAAATAGGATATACAAATTCTCCATCAGTTTAGAAAGAAGTCAAGATTAATAATAGGAATTAATTTATTAAATAAATTTGAGTCATAATATGTAAACTTAATATTTAATTTTATTCTACAAGCATACAAAAAGTTCTGATAAACCTAATAAATAAACCAATCCTAAAATATAATATAGACATAATATAGAGGGTGGAGAAAGTATTCATACATTGATTAAACTTTGTATTTTATTATTCCACGTTACAATAAAATTAATTCAATAATCGTTGTTAAATTTGTAAAAAGTACAGATAAAAAATGAATGAGATCAGTACATAAAGGTTTGATCCAAGAATGAATTCGATCGAAGAATTCGAATTACAAATAGACATGATGTTCAACAATGGCATTATTACCTACAGCGTTTGATGGGAATTTCAGGAAATAAAAATATCAGCGTATAACTTCTAATCATGTATGGTCGTAAATCATCAAAATAAAGGATATGTGATTTGCTAATGCATTTAGCAATTGAGAATTTTCTCGTAAGTGCATCCTATTTTTATTTCTTCTTTTCTTCTTTTCTCTTATTTTCCAACTTACTCTGTAATATTCTTCAAATTTGATAAAATTTTTCACGGTATGCTTCTCCATTTTCTCCATTCATTTCTTTTCTTATTCTCTTTCTTATCTTCTTTAACCTAAAAAGAAAAGCATCCATTTTTCTACGTAATATTCTCTCCTTCTTTTCCATATCATTTTTAAACTCAAAAAGAAAATTTCTCATTTTGTGTATTAATATCTCCTCATTCTGTATCATATCTTTCTTAATTTCAAGAAAAAAACTCTTCTGTCGTTCCATTAATTCCATATTATTTTGAACATATGTAACCTCAGAGAGAAAAGTTTTTTCTTTCGCTGCTATTTTCATCTCAGTTAGTATCTCCTCTCTGTTAATATCTGAAAGAAAAGAATTCTTTTTTTCCATTAAATCCTTCTTGTTATTTTTTTTATCTTCTTCAATCTTAAGAAGGAAAGCATCTATTTTCTTTAATATTTTTATCTTATTTTTCCTCTTATCTTTTCCAACCTCAAAATCAAAAGTTAATTTTCTCTTCATTAATTTCATGTCATAATTTTTCTTAGATTTTATAACCTTACTAAGAAAACGTTTCATTTTCTTCATTGTTTCCATCTTATTTATATTATCTCTTTTAATCGCCCAAAGTAATGACGCAATTTTTAATAATCTTCTCATCTCTTTCTTTGTAATAGCTTTCTCAACTTGACTAAGAAAAGCATCTTCATTCTTCACTAATTTCATATCATACTGATTGTTATCTTTTATAATCTGAGAAAGAAAAGCTTCCTTTTTTTTCAATAATTTCTTCTCGTTCGTTTTCATAATTTCCTTAATTTCACGAAAGA
The DNA here is from genome assembly GCF_049000335.1 of Polistes dominula. NCBI lineage: Eukaryota > Metazoa > Arthropoda > Insecta > Hymenoptera > Vespidae > Polistes > Polistes dominula. The sequence goes on from NW_028301015.1 coordinate 47,222, forward strand.
CAACTATCTTTCTCTTCCACAATTCTTTTTTACTCTTGCTTATATCTTCTTTAATCTGAGACAGATAAACTTCCATTTTCTTAAAATAATTTATACTTATTCTTTTTCTAAATTCTGTAACTTCGAAAAGAACGGCGTACCTTTCCTTCTACGTTCCTTTCGAAACTAAGGACCAAATTTCTCTACCCCTTCTATTCTCGTCTCTTATTCTCGAAGTTTACGATTTCCTCACTAGTTTCTCTTTTTCTTTCTTTATATTATTTTAATTTCGCAGATTAAAGTAGTTTTAGTAGTTTCTCTCTCTCTCTCCCCTTCTCTCTCTTTTTCTCACTCTCTCCTCTCTCTCTCTCTTTCACTATCTTCTTTGTCAAATTCCAAAAATAAAAAAACTTTTATTTTTTTCTTTGTTTATATTCTTTCTTACTTTACATATATAAATATATATATATGTATATATAATCGGCTCTTAATACTTTGAATACGTAAAAGTTATACTACGTTCAGTAGGTGAGAATATCTATGTACTCACAAATGATAGATCTAACGTCATTACTTTATTGCGTCCGTACAGTTTGAATCTTTCGTTAGAATGACAAATTGTTCATTAATTACCCTAAGCATACCAAGAATTGCTGGAGGCAAAATTCCTATAAAATCTTATTGCTTACACTGCTAGCAGCGACGACCGTTGCGCTATCTGTCGGTGTAACTAGGAAATTACACTTTCGTCTCTGCAAATATTTTGTCACTAATTTTACAATAATAACTAGAAATTTAACAACACGACAAGGTTGATTCTTCATGTCTTTCATAACGATTAGCACGTTTGCCATATAACAGGAGGGCGATCTTGATGTATTGCAATTGTCCGAAAATAAGGCTAAAGAAATTTTTCCACTAGAACGCGATAGTGTTGCTAATGTGAAGTTTTTAAGACCATTGTCGACAGAATGTAACTATTGTACTTTTAGTAATTCTATTCATCGCGGGCGTATGGGCGAGTTTTCTTGAACAATCGATAACCAATGACAAAGCCGGAATGGACGAAGGAATTCTCTTTTTATATTTAATGTTCTCAAAGAATGGTTTTATTCAATGAACCAAATATTACATACGATAACGCACAAGAATAGTAACAGAGGAAAAGAGATAGAGAGAGGGAGAGAGAAAGTGAAGGGGGAGATTAAATGATGCAGAGGCTTATTATCTTAGCGAACAGATTAGTAGTTTTTTTTCGGAAAATCGGAAAATCTTTCTAACCGACGAACTTAGGGTAGCGGGGGAATTTTTCTATGCATTTTTTTTACAAATTTTGTTAAAACGAAAATTTCTACTTGAATTTAGTAAATCTACACAAAAACTATTAAAATTTTTGTAAAGAACACACTTTTATTAAAATATGGATGTAATAACGACGTTAAGATAGCCTTTTTATATGCAAATTTGGATTAAGATATATAAAATCGACATACTGAATGTTTTGATGATAGTACAAACAGAATATGCAAATAAACGAAAACATTGCATTGTTTAAAGCAAAACTCAAGGTATTAGAATGAAAAGTTTTCTAAATCTGTAGAGAAATATGGACTTAAAGCAACGGCAGCATATCAAATTATAATTACAAGCATTAAAGGTAACAAACTAATCTTGTCTTTACATGTAGATGATGGTCTTATAGAAGCAAAAGATTCAGGAAAAGCTAATGAATTTATAAGTAATCGAAAGAGTGAATTTAAGATTACAGTATTAGATGCTAACACATCTTTTGTAATACAAATTGATCGCAAGTATGATAGATCGATTGTTCTTCATCAGGCTGCCTAAACAAGAAGAATCATAGAGAGATTTTGACTTGAAGAAGCGCACACGATTTCTATACCTGCTAAAAACAGGCAGAATCTAAATTCATTGGTCGATTTAGAAATATGTACACGAGTACGTTATAGGGAAGCTATAGGAAGCCTCATGTATATAACAATTAGTATAAGACTAGATATAGCTTATACAGAGCAAGCAGATATATGGAGAAACGAACAAGGTAGCATTGAAACTGTGTAAAAAGAATCATTAAGTATTTAAAAGAGACAAATAATATAGGAACAAAATTAGAGAGAGAAAAGACTTACATATACAAGCATATAGTGATGCAGATAATGCAGCGGATAGTGAGACTAGGAAATCTACTACAGGTTATGTAATTAAACTTGGTATGAGTACAGTATCATGGATATCTCAAAAGCAGTCTATCGTTGCATTATCTATTTCAGATGCAAAATTTAAAGCAGCATGCCAGAAATAAAGGGAAATTGTATGGATAAGAAAATTAATATAAGAACTTTATAAAGAGAATAAGCTACAAGCAACACTCTATATAGATAATCAGTGCTGCATTCAAATAATAAAAATTCCAGTGATGCGCAACAGGACGAGACTTATTGATATCAAGTATCATTATGTACGGTAAAGATATGTAGATGTAAGAATTGATTTAAAGAATGTCAATACGAAGGAACAATTTGTTGATATACTATCTAAGGCATTGCCTGACCACAATGTACATATTTAAGAAATACAATATGTCAAGAGTTATGATAAAAATATCGAATAAGATAAATTAATTAAAAAAGGGAGACTTTTAAGCAATGTTGATTTAGTTTATGACTGTTATATGATAGGTTAATGCTAGCGACCTAAGATGTGGCGGTTAATTTGAATTTATTAAATTGCTATTATTTTAGTAACTTCCGTTTTTTGTTTTTCTTAACGATAAGTTTTTATCCATGCTATTCGTTTTTATTTTTTCTTTTTCGCTTCTCTTTACTTTTATAATGTAACTCGTGTGCAATAAATTTATCCGATTTAATTAAAGAAATCCTTTCATTTTTATGAATCACAACCATATAAATTAACAAAAACATTAAGGTGAACCTTAATATAACATCAAATATTATCAAAGTAAAGTTTACAAAAACAAAAATTTTAATGCACATTTTATGAATAACATTTCTAATACAATAAATGTGCAAACATTTGATTTAGATGCAAAATTCCTAGAAAATCTTATTGCCTACATTGTTGGCAGCGACGACCGCTACGCTATCTGACGGAGTAAGTAGGAAGTTACGCATTTTTCCCTGCAAATATTTTGGCTCTAATATTACAATAATTAAAAAAAATTTAACAACACGATAATGTTGATTCTTCAAGTCATTCATAACCACTAGCACGGTTACTATATAACAGGAGGGCGATCGTGATATACTGCAAGTGTCCGAAAATGAGGGTACAGATATTTTGCCACTAAAACGCGATAGTGTTGCTAATGTGAGGTTTTTAAAACTATTGTCGATGGAATATGTATATATATATATATATATATATATATATTTTTTTTTTTTTTACACTATAGAACCTATTTTACAAAGATATATTGGTAAGGTTGACTATTTAATTCAACGAGCAATAGTTACAAGTTCGTCTGTGGTATCTCTATTATCATTACAAGTTAATACATTATCTACATTATATTATGCAACATGAATAATAAATAAAAGATTTAAAGGCTTATGTCATGAATGTTATTGATAATAGAAATTTATTTTTAGGAGTAAACATTCGAAGTAATAATGATAAATTTAATAAATTTAAAGTGTTCGTTTAAAGCTTTTCTGTTAAACAAAAAGGCATAGTAATCACATAGTCTTGAAATATAGCAAATGTCAATTATTATCGACTACCTGAATATGTAATCTATTCCAATGAAAGCAATATAAACATAGCACATGGCGTAGTTAGTTATATAAAATATGATACAACTAAAAATAATGAAATTGTAATGATAGATAGACTAAGTATTCTTTGTTCAAATTCCGTATTAGATAATAATGAAAGCTTGCAAGTCTTAGCAGTTTATAGATGTTATGATGTACCTAAGGCAAGAATTATTATATAGAATTAAAAAATATTGTAGTAAAAACGTCAATATTAAAAATCACATCGTAATAGGTGATTTTAATAGTGATATACTAGATAAAGCGCTGCCCAGCAATAGATATCATAAGAATATTATGAGACAATAGATTTAATTACCTTTTTAGAAAAGGAATTTACACCATTTTTCCTGGGAGTTACAAGGCCCACAATCGATAAGAATAGTGGATCATTCATAGATAATATTTTTATTAAAACTAAATTGATAGATTATAAAGCATATACAGTCATTAGTCCATTCGTTGATCATTATTTTCTATTCCTAACCTTAGATAAAATAAATGATAAAATTACAATTAAACGAGAGTATATAAAAATAAAATATAATAAAATGAAAAGTATTGAAAATAAAATAAATTGAATAGATCTACTAAGGAAACAAGATCCTAACGAAGCTATATACTGTCTGAAAAACAAAATAACTAATTGTATTAGAAGGGCAAAAATTGAAATTAGACATAAAACACAAAGAGATATGATCTCAAGAAAAAAGTGGATAACTAGTGCAATATTGATAGCATGTAATACTAAGGACCACTAATAAAAGATGTCGAGAAAAAAGCCTGATAGTGAGATTCAAAGCGATCAATATAGAAGTTATTGTAAATTATTAGATAAAGTAAGACAAGTTGCCAAGTATAAATATGAAAAATAAATGGTCAATAAAAGTTTCAACAATGCAAAACTTTAGTGGGATTTTATAAATACTAAATTGTTGGCAAAAATGTGACGAACAGCAATCTGATAAGATAAATCACATTAACCATGAAAATAAAAAAATAGTAAATCCAATACAAATTGCAAATATAATGAATACCTTATTTTGCAAAATAAGATCGGACTTAAGCAGTAAAATTAAACCACCTAATATCGTAAATTTAAGGCTATTTGTAATAAACAAAAAACTATATTTTTGGAACTATCTGATTTTTATGAAGTAAGAATAATTATACTATTACTATTAATACTGAAACTATAAAGAACTTACCTTTTTTTTAAAAAAAAAACCTTTACCGCATATATTTAACATATGTGCTAAGAAATCGATTTTGCCTAATAAACTTAAAATTGCAGATATTATCATCATATACGAGACAGTAAATAAATAAAGTTCATCTAACTATATACCGATATCAATCATATTATACATAGAAAACATTTTTGAGAAAATAGTATATGATAGGGTATATAAATTTTTAATTAAATTTCAAGTCATTTCAGATCGGCAGTATAGTTATATAAAAAATCGAGGTAGAATAGATGCTCTGTGGAATATTGTCAATATAATTTATAACAAGCTAGACCGAAGCAAACCTATAATAGCTACTTTTATTTATTTTGCCAACGCTTTTGACACTGTCAATCATGAAATATTGCTTCAAAAACTTGAGACGTATGCAATTAGAGAAAAAGTCTTGAATTTATTTACTAGCTATCTTACGGATAAACAACAAAGGGTAAGAATACTGGTTTAAATTTTCCTAATACGTATAAAACAATTTTACCTAGTGTGCAACATGGAACAATATTTGGTCCTTTGTTGTTTATATTATACGTTAATGACCTCCTGATTGATATGCCAAAGAAAGCGATAAAATCTTACGCTTATAATAGAGTAAACATTTCTGATGATTACACGTGGTCTGCTGCTAAAGACAAGATAAACATTTTGCTAAAGAAAAGTAGATATTTAGCTAGCTCTAAATAAATTGTCTTTAAACATTCAAAAGACTTTCTTTACAACTTTTGGATATTATCGTGATAGCGTACCTCTGACGATTGATATTATAATACAAAACGATGTGATAAACAGAGTAAAAAGTTGTAAATACCTAGGAATAATTTTCGATTTCAATATGAAATGGGAGAAACAAATTAAGTATCTAATTAAAAAAGAAAATATATAATTTTTATTTCTGCTAAGCTTAAAAAAGTTATGGAAACAAAAAATCTAATGACAATTTATTATGCGTTTTTTTCAATCTATAATTAATTATAGTATAATTTCCTGGTTTGGTTCTTACAGAAACCTACTGTATTTGCTCTAAAGAGTGCAGACAAAGCTTTTAAAGATAATTTACAAAAAGAAATTTTATGTATGTACAATTTCTTTAAGTGTAACTTAAATTTTAACCGTGATTTCATTAGTGTTTCACAATGATAAGTTAAGAGTTGCTTATACTAAAGTTCTACATAATAGAAAGCAAAAAATTATGTAAGTGTTAAAGTAAAAAAAAACAATGAGTAGTAAAAATAGTTACGTTGTAGCTTTTGAAGCATTTAATAACTTACCTAATGATCTTAAAGAATCAATGAATAATCCTTATACTATCAAGCGTAAATTAAAAAAAAAAACACGGGTGCAGATTACACTTGTTAGAAGTGAAACCATCAAAAAACTAAGTTTGAGAGAATAAGTCGAATGCAGATTATAAAGTGTCGAATAATAGTAGGGTTTATTTTTTATTACATTACTATTATAATATTATGAATATAATATTGTTTTCACATTAAGAGATTATTATACGTTTTATTGACATATTATACACAACATATTGCACAGTAAGAATGTTTTCAATTTGAAGAAATGAGAAGAGTTACTTATGGTAACTAAAATACGAAATAAATTGTTTTGTTTTATGTGGTCAATAAATCTTTTAAATGTCAAGGTATACAGCATCAAATAGTGATTGTACTGCACGGTCGGCATAGAGGCGACATACACTGCAATGAACTCCTCCACACCACACATTAACCATGTATTTAGCCTGGAATTAAGTTCGATCCGCATGAAGTAAAAACCATTAAATACCTCCAAGAGGTCGTCAGAACAAGAAATAATAACGCTTTTTTATTTAACTTTATTCACCGAAAAGTGAGAGCTCCTAGAATATTACGAACTCCAAAGATAAACTCGATTTAGGTACTCAACTCCTTTACCGTATTTGTCTTCTTTGTATCCTTCTAAATGCTTTTCTCAGCGTATCAACTTAATACTTTTCATAAGCTAAAAGACATAAAACGGAATTTTTACTGAATTCTACCTATCTCCTTTAAAATAATTACGAAAATCGTACAATTGTTTTGTTATGAAAATGCTGTTACTTCATGACAGTCCATATCTTCTTTGTATCTGTGTAAATGTTCTTCTTAAAGATAACCTCCATTTTCAATCTCCCTGCTAATCATGTTAACCTTATACTTTTTATAAACTAAAAGGTGTAAAAACAAATATTAAACCGCATTACCCTCTTTCCTTTAAAAAATAATAATGAAAATCTTACTTTTGTTTTGTTACAGGATATGTGCTACTTCTTGACTGTCCATATCTTCTTTGTATCCACGTAAATATCCTTAAAGATAACCTCGATCTTTAATTCCCTGCCAGTCATGTTAACCTTATATTTTTCATAAATAAAAATTTCTTTTTCTTCTTCTTTCTTCAAAATAGGCACAATGCCTGTTACTCATCAAAACTCGCCAAGCGAGTCATCGGGTCTGTGAGCCTTTTATAAGTTTTTACGTCAGGCATTTAGCTAACTAACCCTTTGAACCCTTATCCTATATCCGGGCTTGGGACCGGCAACATAACCACTAAGCTACTCGATCCACTTAGTGATCATGCAGGCAGATTAAAGAAACTAAATGTTGTAAAAAAAAATTAAACCGCTTTTCCCTCTAAACTTTCCAAACAATTACGAAAATCTTACTTTTGTTTTGTTACGGGATAGCTACTACTTCCTGATCGTCCATTTCATCATTTGTATCTGTAAAAAGACCATTTCTTCTTCTAAGGCAACCCAAGCTATGACATAAAAATACAATACATCATATTTTATCCAGACTCCATGTTCTCAGTTTTAAGAAATGACATAAGTAGATTGTGATAACTAAAATATGAAATAAATGTTTCTGTTTCCATTGTATAAATATATCTTTGAAATACAACGTCAATGACTGTTTTTGATCTTGTTGTAGATCAAGTGCGACTACAGCACATTTTTAAATATTATTTTGTTTTCAAGAACTCAATTAAAGGGAGAGCCGCATTAAATGAAAATTTGACATTAAAATCCCCACTTAAAATCATTGGAATTTTATTGTACCCTTTTTGCGTGTACTTTATTATATTATCTTTGATGAATTCAATAATTGTATACATTGATTTGTTAGAAGAAATGTAAATTGCCGCAATTATAACAGAAGTACCATGGTCCTAATTAGTTAGACAAGCACATAGATCTCCTACTTTAGAAAACTGACCAGTCAGTAATAGCAGTGTTTGTTCATTGATATCTATATGTGGAATAACAACACGGGCTTCGTCATTTATATTATGATAGATTGCAACTCTGCCAGATCTCATATGTGGTCTCTTTTATTGAACAATAATTTTACTTTTTAATATCTATAATGTCTTCACTATTCATCCATGTCTCAGAAAGAATTAGAAAATTTGAGGACGATGCTATTCTGTCTAATCGAAGATGTTGTGCATGAGCTCGTAAGCTTCGGCATTTAAAGAGGAACAGTGAAAACCTTTTAGACTCATCTATAAAATTAAATAATTATATATTAATAATTTTTAATCGACTTATGTTCAGCCTTTCAAACTCAGAGCGCAATTCTGCTGTGGATACTGTTACACTTCGACCGTGATAAAATTTTTTTTCATTCTTTTTGGAAACGAGATGTAAGCCCTGCATCGATGGTACACTTGATAGTGCCACGTACAGTAGCTGTTTACCGTGCGTTTCTTCATATTCATATACAATCTCATTAAATATATACCTCCCTGAGACTTATAAATTGTTATCGCACACGCCGAAACCAATAGAAAGTGGTTACATTTAACAATAACTGTTTAGTTAGGTACCAATGGTAAAGAGCATGTTCTGCGATTTAATGGTACTGCATGTGGACAAAGATTGTTCCTTTGTACTAATAAAGCTTTCTTTCTATTGATTTTTTCTTCTATTTTGGGACATGTAAGGAATTCTAGCCATATTCGACAAATCTCTCCTTTTTTATTATATTCGATAAAAATCAGTTTTGCTGTCGCACCATTCGCTAATGATTCTGATACATATATTTCAGTTGTTATTATGTATGTATTATTAACAACAAATGTAATTTCATAAGGAAAACCTCCTGTATCAACAGTTGTCATTTTATATAATTGTAAACGTATAGAGGTTTGCTGTTTCACATTGTGACAACCAATATATACATTAGTTGCTTCAGAAATAATTTTTCGGTCTTAAGAATTTAAAACTTTATTATTGTATTCAGCAACTGAATGATTATCGGAGAACAATCGTATCCCGCCTTGACAAATTATATTTGATTCTTCTTCAGAATAAAATTTTGATTCACCTTATTATAACTCGTTACCGTCCGAGAGCTTACCATCGCCAATTTTGGTTAATATTACAGAAAAAGTTCGATTGGCTTGTCGCATTACTTCGGTTAGGTCAAAGAATTTTAACAATCGCCATAATGATGGACCAGCTATTTGTTCCTTAATTTTTTTTTAAATTAGAGTAGCGCGAACTTGCGGTAGTAGACGGAGATCACCTATCAAAATAAAATCAATTCCACAAAAATTTGCTTGATAATTACCGGTTATTTGTTACAATCTAAATCGATTTGAGAAAACAACTCGGCTCAAATCATAGTGGCTTCATCAAAAATTAATACGCGAACAAAATTGAACAATGATCTATATTGTTGTGCTACTTCGATGGATAAAGGAAACAACCCAGAAAGATTAATCTTTAGTGCAGTATGTGTCGTTGATCCATCAATAGCTACAGCTGCTTTACCAGTAGTAGCGCACGTGATATAATAGTTCCAGAATCCATCGTTTTCAGTAAATTCATTAAAGTAATCTATTATAAATTTCCATTTATAATTTAATTACAAACGTTTTACGACATCCGGTAGGGCCCGTTAAATATATTTGTAATAGACATGGATTTTCAAAGTGAAGATCGTGAATAACATGCATCAAAAGTTCATTTTATTTTTGTTAGCTATTTTCATCAGTTCATATTATTGCTCATTAGACATAAGATTTTCTTTTCGTCTAGAAATTTCTCCAAGTTTATTTATCGTTGCTAAACGTAAATCATTGTTGACCTTAGCATTTGGATTATCATATAGTGCTCGAAATGGATTAGCTTCTGGAAATCTTATATGGAAATCTTAAAACTCATCGTCATCGTCCTCTTGTCCATCTTTACGACATAGTTTTCGAGAAGTCTTAATCGTTTTTTTAATGTCTAATTAAGATTCAAACTCTTTACGACGTTCTAAAATAAGATTATTATTTTCGTCGTAGACCTTAAGAACTTTCATCTCTTTACGAATATCAATTTCTTCATTACGAAATGAAATGTGTAATGTTACCACTTCTCTTTTGTATTCATTGGAATCAGAAGCAATGTCATAATTTCTATACCGAATAATGCGTTGTTTGTTTCGGCGAACATATATTCCTTTTGAATTTTTAGTATAATTGGCAACGAATTGTGCAAGTGATAATTCTTTGATTTCTTCTGGCCGCTGTTCGTACTTGTCAAATCAGTTTGATTTCCCAACATTTTTCGAATTTTATACATAAATCAAATAATTCAATTCCTTTTGTGTTCGTTTAATACGCATTCGTTCAGTAGGTCATACGGTTGAGATATAAACTAAAGAGAAAGAACTTTTTGACATAGGTTAACGAAGTATATACAACGCTGCTTCTTTACTCGAGAATTCAACAGTATTGAACATATTAACACTCATTTTTTGGGTTATTTCGACAAAGTTGAATTCTGGATGATCATTTATTTTTTCAAGAATATGCCGCTGTAAGTTGCTAATACCTCTATTAATTTTATTAATGTAATCAACAATGTAAGCGGCACAGGAGTATTCCTAAAAAAAAATTGCAGATCTGTATTTGATTGAAAAATATTAGGAATGAAAGGATTAAAAGGATTGTACAATTTTTCTCTTGCTTGTCGTTTTAACAATACTTTAGGTTTAATAATTCCTACTTCAAGAATATTAAAGTAATCTTTATCATTGAAAATATTATTGTGTTCATAAAAAGCTTCAATTTTTTCGTAATCATTGCTTCTGAGGTTTATTTGTAATTGTTTATAACGCTGAGCATAACTGGCATATCCAAGATGATTTTTTTCCATCAGTTTTAATGTCGTGGTGATATTAAACATTCCATGAATGGAGCATCAAATCGACAATTCTTAGGTTTATTAGCATTTATTTTTTTGTAGCAAGTAAATTTATGTTTATAAGTTTGCAAACGAATATGTCCAGAAGCGTCCGTTGAAGAAACAGATATCGATTGATCGATAATAATTGTAGCATTTTGTTTGTGTTAATTAGTCAAATGTAAGGAATGAGTTTTCAATTAATATTTTAATCAGTAAATTGAATGACGTTATTGCGCTTATTAGTACAGTCTTGAGAATTTTAATTATTAGCATTATAATCTTATCGACACGATATTTCCAATGTAGTTCGTTTGAGATCATGTAAAATTTCTGCTCACTCAGTGGATAAACGTTAGGCTAAAACAAAAATGTAGTTACTTCTGAAACTTAATAAGGAAGAAGACTTCTAGAATGTATTCAAGGGAGCTTGCAGGCGTTACCTACAAGTTGGCGGGTTGACTAACACTTGAGAACGATAATTTTCTAAGGAGTGTACCGCAAGGGAACTTGTAGATAGCCTAGCAAGGGGCGAACTCAGACCGAACCTGAAACACGATTATTTTCTGGTCTAGAAGTAACCAGTAGTTGATATTCTTTTGATCAGACTCACATGTCACAACAAAGATGATTTTCTCAGACTCATATATTAGATTCAAGATGATTTTCTCAGAAACAAGAACCACAGCTAAGATGATTTCCTCAGATGAAAGAACCACAGCTAAGATGATGTCCTGAGGTGCAAGAGTCACAGCTAATATGATTTCTTTATATGCAAGAACCTCAGCTAAGATGATGTTCTAAGAAGCAGGTTTCACAGGACACGTTTTGGAAGATGACAGACTGACAGCTCTGCATGAAGCTGGCGAACTTCTAAAATCTTCGTCTTAAAAACTTCTTGAATGTGTACGATAACGTTCTTTAAAATAAAAGCAAATAAATATTAACGAAATGTAATTTAAAAAGTAAAAAGTAAAACACAAAAAAAATAACAAAATTTTTCTTTTTTAATGTAGAGGACAACTTATTCACAACCGATATCGGAAAGAATGGTTTTGCATCTGATACAACTGAACAAATGATTTCGATCTTTTTTTCCCTTAATATCTCAATTCATTCATAAACAGCTAACGTTTTATTGATTAGCAACTGACATCTTAGCAACCGAAAACTTATTGATTTAAATCTCATTGATTAACAGCTGACTGTTCTCCGACTACTTAATCCGCGTCTTTTTAGATCTTTTTTTATATTTTAATTCTCGAACAATTATTAAACAGGTTGTCAGCACCAAGAGCATCTACTAGAGCATCATTCAACCATAATAAAATTTGTGCATGAGGACTACAACCATGTTGGTATTCAATTAGTTTAAAAAAATTGACAACATTGGTATGGCCCAAATTTCTCGATTAGAAGACCTCTGGCAATTAGTTGCTGGAGATAAGAAAGGAAGGATTAGAATCAATTTAGTCAAACACGTGGTTGAGCCAAACAAAGGTACAATGTTTTATTGGCTCGTCACGGAAAAGCCTTGCGGCATAAAAATTTGGATGGTGTAGATTATAACAATAAAAATTCACCATGCTGTGTTACCATGCGGGAAATTACCGTCTACGTGAAAATGAATAAAATGAACCGATTTCACCTCTTATCCGCTTCGCTTAACGAAGCGAAGATCTCACATCTCGTAACGTCCTAAACTTCCTTAAATTAAACTCTTTTATTTAGCTCTTTGCTCTCTCGCTTCTACTTAGATCTGTATTCAAAGGCGTTCAGCCAAAGAATAGAATGAGAATACCTTTTGAGTTGGTCAAACATGAGGCGTATAGTGGGGGGTGTGAGGTGGGGATGCGAGAGGTGGTAGTAGCAATCATTAGCGTTTTGATAGTCGCTTGAGATTATTCGATATTTGTAATAATTGGAAATAATCATTTCGGATCGTACAAACATAATAATGTCAGAATGGACCATTCTTCTTTGATTGGAGATTACTTAATAATACATTGACTATTTCATTAAAATATATAGCACAAGTAACAGCATCTTCATTGACAAGTTTAGTCTTAGATATATCATCTAGTGAAGCAGCTGCTTCTGTGGAAAATTTAGCTCCCTTATTTTTTAATTTGTACAGCAATTGTAGCAAGTTATTCCATCCGATTTCATTTGCACTTAAAGTAAGAAACATAGTATGTTTTCCCAATTGTCGAATCATCGCTAAAATATTTTTTTCGTTCGTTCCAATACAAAAATGAATTAGGTATTGATCGTAGGAAAGCTAATTTCTTTTCGATGCAATTATTAATATACTCGTCTGATGTAATCTGCTTCCGCGTAATATTAGTACATTTTTTTTACATGTTTGAATGCAATAGTATGAGAGTCATAAACTCTTAGTCTCATTATATTCATAGCAACTTATAAAAATGATACTAAGTAATTCCACGCCTGTCTGATCTCCGTAATTCACTAGTTGCTATTGTAAATAGTGTTGTATTTATTCCGTCTCTGAATGTTCGGAAATAGCTTAAATAAACCGATAAGAAAGAAATTTCTTCAGCATGTTCATCAAAAATAACAATTCGTGGAAGATTATACTGTCTAGGTGCAATCCGTAAATATTCGTCATCATTCTAAAATATTGTCTGTTGTTGTGCCGTTAGACTTTCTACGATCAGTATATTTCACTTACGTCTTCTCGATGAATTTCATCAATATTATGATCATTGTTGAAAAAGCTGTTATCTACATTAATATTGTAGAATTCATAAAGTTGAGTTTGTATCAAGTACTGAAGCCATGCACAAATCGTTCTTTTATTAACCTTTCCTACTAAGTAGCTTGATCTGCGAATTTTTTTTATTAATATAAACGTTAATGCAATGGTTATCATCAATATGGCGAGGTAAATGTTTCCCCATATTATCCACTTCGATTAGTACATTAATAATTTGACAATAAATTCCGTATTTGCTGTGGATATGTCTCAAATGTCTAATTTTCCTAAATGGAATTCGTGGAGAAGCAAGTCTTTCGGAAATTAAATTAAGTGGTGGCAAAGACACAGTTATATATTGGTATTTGAAACCGTTGTAGGTGGACATTGTAGGACTACCTTTCTTCTCGATTGATTGGTAACATGTGTTGCAAAGTAAAATCTCATGTTTTGAATTAAAATTATCACTTATTAAACGGAAGAGTTAGATATAATGCCGAATTCGATAGCTATAAATAGAAAATAGAATTGTAGAATGTTTGTCGACAGAAAGATACGCTGTCCTAAACTGAGTAAATAAGTAAATATATTATATTTTTTTTTTGAAACACAGGTAGATGAATTTTTTCGTTAATACTTTTTAAACTTTCTGTTAATTTGAGATATCTTCATTATATGATTACACATATAAGTATTTATTTTATTGTTGCAAGTAATACCTTAAGATGCTGGAAAAAAAGTGAACATATTTTGTCTTATCTTTTTCGATTCATCGAGTTTTGAAATTCAACGTATTAAAAATCTATAACTAATTAACCTTCATTTATTTTTTATAATTTATTTAAATAAAAAAAAATTGTTTTGTTTAATTTGTTTTTTAATTTTTTTTAATTTCAACTTTTTTCTATATTTCAGAAAAAAGATACCTTATTATATTCTTTGTAGGAATAAAATAAAAATAATATGGTTTTTTTTTTATTTTACGTGTCGAGAGTTCCTTCTATTGAAAAATGTTTCTATACTATTAAAAAATTGTTATTAATCTTATAAATACGCAAAAAATATATTTAAAAAAATTTTTTTTCGATATTTATTAAAAATCCTAGAAAAGAAACATTAAAGTCGAGAGAAAAAAATGCACACTATCAGAATTAAAATAATTTTGTAGTATTTATTTATTTTAAGATAGTAGCCATATATATCAAAGGGCACTGACATGATCTTGGGGTAGATGACGACAACTATAATTTTCTAAATTTAATCAATATAGATGGAATGCTGAATGCGATAGCCATAGATAGAAACGAAAATAGTATAATGTTGGCCATAAGAAAACTTATCTATTTTCTTAAATAAACCTTTAGAGAATATTTTTCATATATGTGCTAAGAAATCGGTTTAGCCTAATGAACATAAAATATATAAATTTTTTAATAAATCTAATGTCTCTAGCAGACAGAAAAATACGTGTCTTTATTCATATATGTTTACGTATTATTAGACATAAATGTAATTATTAAATAAATAGGTATATAAAGGGTGAATCTTGTAACGGGGACAAGTAATAAATTTTTTTTTAGGTAACAATAGTAAAAAATCCAAATAGAAAAAGTTCTACAGCACAACAAATGTCAACTTTTTCTATCCTTACTTTTATTTAAAAATGTTTTAATACACATGCTAAATGCAGTTTCACATATTTTTTATATGGATCTCTAGATTCTTTTTATACCATTCGATTCCTTTTTTTTGATCTGCCTAAAGAGTGCTCTCAAGAAAATCTCAACTTTCAAGCTAGTACTCACTCTATAGGCTCACCGTATTCATTGATGCCGGCGGTTTGCTCAGGGTAAGCGGTCGTCTGTCGAAGTCCGAACTCATGTACGAGGCTAAGTATCCTGCGATTTTCCCTCGTAACTCCTGGTTCTCAGAACTCATCATCGCCCATGCTCACAAGAAAACGATGCATGGAGGCACTCCATCGACTCTGGCATTAATCAGACAACTCTACTGGATCATCGGAGGAAGAGCCCCGGTAAAGTCATATGTTCTCAGGTGTGTGGTGTGTGCTCGTCACAGGGGAATCCGTGCTCAGCAACTGATAGGCAAACTACCTTTAGCGCGAGTAACCTCATCACGCCCGTTCTCTCAAACAGGCATTGACTAAGCTTTACCGCTCACGTTCAAGACCACTCGAATAAATCAGCGATGATCCAGAAGACACCTCAGTGCTCATACTAGGGCACTTTCTCATTAGAACGGAACTCAACGCAGTTTCTGAAGTCTCAATGAGGGACATCTTAGCAAGTCAGCTGTCTAGATGGCAGTTCATCCTGCCACGAGAGCAACAGTTCAGGCGCATGTGGTCAACTCATTACTTGTATCAATGCAAGTCATCTCAAAGTTGCATCACGCTCACAACCACATTCAGGTAGGTTCCCTAGTTCTTCTTACTGATGAGCGTTTGCCTCAAGGAAAGTAGCTAATTGCAAGGATGCTCAAGTTGCTGCCAGGAGGAGAGGAGGGACTCACCAGGGTGGTGTCCCTAAAGAAGGCTACCACAACACTCACCAGGCAAATCGCCAAGCTCGCAGTTATCGCAGTAGCTCCTCAGAAGAAAACGTAACTCATCATCAACCTCGTTGCTGATAGCGTGCAGAAATATTTGCGATTTCATCTGCCCAATTAGACCTCGCGACAGTTGTCGCTCCATGCGGACCCGCTATGACTTATCACGGCGGTTGAAGAATCGCTGTGACGCCGGCTTCTCGGGCAGCCATCTTTTATAGTTCTCTCAGCCTTCGTATACAACGCACCTGTCTTCTCGTTTAAAGAAAAAGTCGTCTTATACGAAAAAAGTGTCAGTGTGATTAAAAGAATTATCATCGCTCTTCTCATTTCTGATTAATATAATCAGGCGTGATCAAGTCTTCTCTCAGTGGAAATACGGAAAGGTAATTATTTACCGGCCACTCGTTTGAATTCTCGTAACCGACACGCGATCTACGCTACATTTGAAAAAATCTGACTAATCCATGCAAATGCTTAGCGTCCATATCATTTAGCCCTGCTCATTTCCCAAACACATATCCAGCTAAATATTTTATACAACAAATGCTGTTTGCGAATGTTTTAATTTGTTGTTCAAGTAGTCGTATATTTTTTATTAAGAATGTAATTATATTTTATTGAAAAAAATAATTTATAATACACATTCTTTACACATGCTCACATGTAGTAGAGGTTACGTAATACAACTTGGTATGAGTACTGTATCATGGATATCTCAAAAGCAGTCTATCATTGCATTGCCTATTTAAGGGGTTACATGGGTTCCACAAATTTAAAAAATCGATTTTTTTTGTTGCTTATTAAAATCTACAACATCTTTAGTATATTATCCGAAATTTTCAACTTGATCCGAGTAATAGTTTCAGAGATGCAGCCTTTTAAAGTTGCGCGCTCAAGGCTACCTCTATCGTCACTCAAAACTTTAACGTGTTTTTCTCAAAACTATGTTTTCAAAGTCGGTTGTCAAGATTTCTCGAAGGCTACTCCACCGATCTCGATGAAATTTTAAGCAGGTCTTCGAGATACAATTTACAAGGACTTGGACATAGGATTTTTTTTTCAATTACAACTATTTTTTTTTTAGCCACGAAATTTTTACTGAATTCTGCATTTTTTTGTAAAAACCGCTGTTAAACATCCAGCTTTCATTTTTTTTCCTTCGTCCAATTTTTAGTTTGAAGCCCTAACTAATACAAGTATTTTTTTCTTTTCACTTCACGTGATCCTGCTTGGAGTTCTGCTGTCAACGCGAATGCACCTATTTTCCGAGGGCTCGCCGGGAATGACGTCACAATAGCGGAGTTTCTAATATTTTTTTTGTAAAAATTTCAGAAAATGGTTATTAAATATGTATCTTTAAAATAATAAGAAATTTAAATCAAATATTTAATATATTATATGAAAAAAAAATCTTGAAAATACGCTGTTTTTACCCGGATGAAACCCATGTAACCCCTTAAGATGCAAAACTTTAGCAGCATGTTAGCAATCAACGGAAATAGTATGGATAAGAAAATTATTATGAGAACTTAATAAAGAGAATAGGCC
>NW_028301017.1:0-40150 GCF_049000335.1 Polistes dominula
TTTCAATATAATACCTGTAAAAAAGCTGATTTTGGAACATAGGAAATATGTGTTTGCCTAAAAAAACGAAAAATTTTCGATATTTTTACATCAGATTTTTTTTAGACTGAGTAATTTTTCTATAATGCATTTTAATATATAAATATCATTTAACTGCTGAATAATGTACAATGTAATTCCAACATTTTTCTTGTAATTTTTATCGAGTTTAAATGACAAAGAAAAAATCTTTTAATTAAATATATAAGAATCATCTAATATATAAACATATCATTTTTTAGTCCCTTAGTATTTTTCTAGCGCAGTAAAGAAACATTTAAACGCGCTGAGTTGTAGTGCGAGAATTACATATATTTTTCAAATATAATACTTGTAAAAAAATGCGATTTTGTATCACATGAAATATGTCTATTACTTGAAAAATACGATAATGTAATTTTCGCATACAATTAGTTTTAAATGATTTTTTTTACTGCGCTAGAGAAAACTAAAGGACTACAAAAATGATATGTTTATATATTAGATGATTCTTATATCTTTAATTAAAAGATTTTTCTTCATTTAAACTCGATAAAATTACAAAAAAAATGTTGGAATTACATTGTACATTATTCAGCAATAAAATGATATTTGTATATTAACTGCATTATAGAAAAATTACTCAGTCTACAAAAATCCGATGTAAGAATATCGAAAATTTTTCGTTTTTTTAGGTATACACATATTTCCTATGATACAAAATCGGCTTTTTTACAGGTATTATATTGAAAAATGTATGTAATTTTTGCATACTGATAACGTTAGTATGTTTCTTTACTGCGTTAGAGAAAAACTAAGGGATTAAAAAAATGATATGTTTATATATTAGATGATTCTTACATCTTGAATTAAAAGATTTTTTGTCATTTAAACTCGATAAAATTACAAGAAAAATGTTGTAATTACATTGTACATTATTAAGTAATCAAATGATATTTGTATATTAACTGCATTATAAAAAAATTACTCAGTCAACAAAAATCCTATGTAAGAATATCGAAAATTTTTCGTTTCTTTAGGTATAGACATATTTCCTATGATACAAAATCTATTTTTTTACAGGTATTATATTGAAAAATGTATGTAATTTTCGCATACAATTAGCGTTTAAATTTTTCTTTACTGCTTTAGAGAAATACAAAGGGATTAAAAAAATGATATGTTTATATATTAGATGATTCTTATATCTTTAATTAAAAGATTTTTCTTCATTTAAACTCGATAAAATTACAAAAAAAATGTTGGAATTACATTGTACATTATTCAGCAATAGAATGATATTTGTATATTAACTGCATTATAGAAAAATTACTCAGTCTACAAAAATCCGATGTAAGAATATCGAAAATTTTTCGTTTTTTTAGGTATACACATATTTCCTATGATACAAAATCGGCTTTTTTACAGGTATTATATTAAAAAATGTATGTAATTCTCGCATACAATTAGTTTTTAAATGTTTCTTTACTGCCTTAGAGAAAAACTAAAGGATTAAAAAAATTATATGTTTATACATTATATGATTCTAATATCTTTAAATGTAAGAAATATTATCATTTAAACTTGATAAAATTAAAAGAAAAATGTTGGAATTACATTGTACATTATTCAGCAATCAAATGATATTTGTATATTAACTGCATTATAGAAAAATTACTCAGTCTACAAAAATCCTATGTAAGAATATCGAGAATTTTTCGTTTTTTTAGGTATACACATATTTCCTATGATACAAAATCGATTTTTTTACAGGTATTATATTGAAAAATGTATGTAATTTTCGCATATAATTAGCGTTTAAATTTTTCTTTACTGCGTTAGAGAAATACAAAGGGATTAAAAAATGATATGTTTATATATTAGATGATTTTTATATCTTTTATTAAAAGATTTTTCTTCATTTAAACTCGATAAAATTACAAAAAAAATGTTGGAATTACATTGAACATTATTCAGCAATAAAATGATATTTGTATATTAACTGCATTATAGAAAAATTACTCAGTCTACAAAAATCCTATGTAAGAATATCGAAAATTTTTCGTTTTTTTAGGTATACACATATTTCCTATGATACAAAATCGATTTTTTTACAGGTATTATATTAAAAAATGTATGTAATTATCGCATACAATTAGTTTTTAAATGTTAATTTACAGCGTTAGAGAAAAACTAAAAGATTACAAAAATGATATGTTTATATATTAGATGATTCTTATATCTTTAATTAAAAGATTTTTTGTCATTTAAACTCGATAAAATAACAAGAAAAATGTGGGAATTACATTGTACATTATTCAGCAATCAAATGATATTTGTATATTAACTGCATTATAGAAAAATTACTCAGTCTACAAAAATCCTATGTAAGAATATCGAAAATTTTTCGTTTTTTTAGGTATACACATATTTCCTATGATACAAAATCGATTTTTTTACAGGTATTATATTGAAAAATGTATGTAATTCTCGCATACAATTAGTTTTTAAATGTTTCTTTACAGCGTTAGAGAAAAACTAAGGGATTATAAAAATGATATGTTTATATATTAGATGATTCTTATATCTTTAATTAAAAGATTTTTTGTCATTTAAACTCGATAAAATTACAAGAAAAATGTGGGAATTACATTGTACATTATTTAGCAATCAAATGATATTTGTATATTAACTGCATTATAGAAAAATTACTCAGTCTACAAAAATCCTATGTAAGAATATCGAAAATTTTTCGTTTTTTTAGGCATACACATATTTCCTATGATACAAAATCGGTTTTTTTACAGGTATTATATTGAAAAATGTATGTAATTTTCGCATACTGATAACGTTAGTAATGTTTCTTTACTGCGTTAGAGAAAAACTAAGGGATTAAAAAAATGATATGTTTATATATTAGATGATTCTTACATCTTGAATTAAAAGATTTTTTGTCATTTAAACTCGATAAAATTACAAGAAAAATGTTGTAATTACATTGTACATTATTAAGTAATCAAATGATATTTGTATATTAACTGCATTATAAAAAAATTACTCAGTCAACAAAAATCCTATGTAAGAATATCGAAAATTTTTCGTTTCTTTAGGTATAGACATATTTCCTATGATACAAAATCTATTTTTTTACAGGTATTATATTGAAAAATGTATGTAATTTTCGCATACAATTAGCGTTTAAATTTTTCTTTACTGCTTTAGAGAAATACAAAGGGATTAAAAAAATGATATGTTTATATATTAGATGATTCTTATATCTTTAATTAAAAGATTTTTCTTCATTTAAACTCGATAAAATTACAAAAAAAATGTTGGAATTACATTGTACATTATTCAGCAATAGAATGATATTTGTATATTAACTGCATTATAGAAAAATTACTCAGTCTACAAAAATCCGATGTAAGAATATCGAAAATTTTTCGTTTTTTTAGGTATACACATATTTCCTATGATACAAAATCGGTTTTTTTACAGGTATTATATTAAAAAATGTATGTAATTCTCGCATACAATTAGTTTTTAAATGTTTCTTTACTGCGTTAGAGAAAAACTAAAGGATTAAAAAAATTATATGTTTATACATTATATGATTCTAATATCTTTAAATGTAAGAAATATTATCATTTAAACTTGATAAAATTAAAAGAAAAATGTTGGAATTACATTGTACATTATTCAGCAATCAAATGATATTTGTATATTAACTGCATTATAGAAAAATTACTCAGTCTACAAAAATCCTATGTAAGAATATCGAAAATTTTTCGTTTTTTTAGGTATACACATATTTCCTATGATACAAAATCGATTTTTTTACAGGTATTATATTAAAAAATGTATGTAATTATCGCATACAATTAGTTTTTAAATGTTACTTTACAGCGTTAGAGAAAAACTAAAAGATTACAAAAATGATATGTTTATATATTAGATGATTCTTATATCTTTAATTAAAAGATTTTTTGTCATTTAAACTCGATAAAATTACAAGAAAAATGTGGGAATTACATTGTACATTATTCAGCAATCAAATGATATTTGTATATTAACTGCATTATAGAAAAATTACTCAGTCTACAAAAATCCTATGTAAGAATATCGAAAATTTTTCGTTTTTTTAGGTATACACATATTTCCTATGATACAAAATCGATTTTTTTACAGGTATTATATTGAAAAATGTATGTAATTCTCGCATACAATTAGTTTTTAAATGTTTCTTTACAGCGTTAGAGAAAAACTAAGGGATTATAAAAATGATATGTTTATATATTAGATGATTCTTATATCTTTAATTAAAAGATTTTTTGTCATTTAAACTCGATAAAATTACAAGAAAAATGTGGGAATTACATTGTACATTATTTAGCAATCAAATGATATTTGTATATTAACTGCATTATAGAAAAATTACTCAGTCTACAAAAATCCTATGTAAGAATATCGAAAATTTTTCGTTTTTTTAGGCATACACATATTTCCTATGATACAAAATCGGTTTTTTTACAGGTATTATATTGAAAAATGTATGTAATTTTCGCATACTGATAACGTTAGTATGTTTCTTTACTGCGTTAGAGAAAAACTAAGGGATTAAAAAAATGATATGTTTATATATTAGATGATTCTTACATCTTCAATTAAAAGATTTTTTGTCATTTAAACTCGATAAAATTACAAGAAAAATGTTGTAATTACATTGTACATTATTAAGTAATCAAATGATATTTGTATATTAACTGCATTATAAAAAAATTACTCAGTCAACAAAAATCCTATGTAAGAATATCGAAAATTTTTCGTTTCTTTAGGTATAGACATATTTCCTATGATACAAAATCGATTTTTTTACAGGTATTATATTGAAAAATGTATGTAATTTTCGCATACAATTAGCGTTTAAATTTTTCTTTACTGCTTTAGAGAAATACAAAGGGATTAAAAAAATGATATGTTTATATATTAGATGATTCTTATATCTTTAATTAAAAGATTTTTTGTCATTTAAACTCGATAAAATTACAAGAAAAATGTTGGAATTACATTGTACATTATTCAGCAATAAAATGATATTTGTATATTAACTGCATTATAGAAAAATTACTCAGTCTACAAAAATCCGATGTAAGAATATCGAAAATTTTTCGTTTTTTTAGGTATACACATATTTCCTATGATACAAAATCGGTTTTTTTACAGGTATTATATTAAAAAATGTATGTAATTCTCGCATACAATTAGTTTTTAAATGTTTCTTTACTGCGTTAGAGAAAAACTAAAGGATTAAAAAAATTATATGTTTATATATTATATGATTCTAATATCTTTAAATGTAAGAAATATTATCATTTAAACTTGATAAAATTAAAAGAAAAATGTTGGAATTACATTGTACATTATTCAGCAATCAAATGATATTTGTATATTAACTGCATTATAGAAAAATTACTCAGTCTACAAAAATCCTATGTAAGAATATCGAGAATTTTTCGTTTTTTTAGGTATACACATATTTCCTATGATACAAAATCGATTTTTTTACAGGTATTATATTGAAAAATGTATGTAATTTTCGCATACAATTAGCGTTTAAATTTTTCTTTACTGCTTTAGAGAAATACAAAGGGATTAAAAAAATGATATGTTTATATATTAGATGATTCTTATATCTTTAATTAAAAGATTTTTCTTCATTTAAACTCGATAAAATTACAAAAAAAATGTTGGAATTACATTGTACATTATTCAGCAATAAAATGATATTTGTATATTAACTGCATTATAGAAAAATTACTCAGTCTACAAAAATCCGATGTAAGAATATCGAAAATTTTTCGTTTTTTTAGGTATACACATATTTCCTATGATACAAAATCGGCTTTTTTACAGGTATTATATTAAAAAATGTATGTAATTCTCCCATACAATTAGTTTTTAAATGCTTCTTTACTGCCTTAGAGAAAAACTAAAGGATTAAAAAAATTATATGTTTATACATTATATGATTCTAATATCTTTAAATGTAAGAAATATTATCATTTAAACTTGATAAAATTAAAAGAAAAATGTTGGAATTACATTGTACATTATTCAGCAATCAAATGATATTTGTATATTAACTGCATTATAGAAAAATTACTCAGTCTACAAAAATCCTATGTAAGAATATCGAGAATTTTTCGTTTTTTTAGGTATACACATATTTCCTATGATACAAAATCGATTTTTTTACAGGTATTATATTGAAAAATGTATGTAATTTTCGCATATAATTAGCGTTTAAATTTTTCTTTACTGCGTTAGAGAAATACAAAGGGATTAAAAAATGATATGTTTATATATTAGATGATTTTTATATCTTTTATTAAAAGATTTTTCTTCATTTAAACTCGATAAAATTACAAAAAAAATGTTGGAATTACATTGTACATTATTCAGCAATAAAATGATATTTGTATATTAACTGCATTATAGAAAAATTACTCAGTCTACAAAAATCCTATGTAAGAATATCGAAAATTTTTCGTTTTTTTAGGTATACACATATTTCCTATGATACAAAATCGATTTTTTTACAGGTATTATATTAAAAAATGTATGTAATTATCGCATACAATTAGTTTTTAAATGTTACTTTACAGCGTTAGAGAAAAACTAAAAGATTACAAAAATGATATGTTTATATATTAGATGATTCTTATATCTTTAATTAAAAGATTTTTTGTCATTTAAACTCGATAAAATTACAAGAAAAATGTTGTAATTACATTGTACATTATTAAGTAATCAAATGATATTTGTATATTAACTGCATTATAGAAAAATTACTCAGTCAACAAAAATCCTATGTAAGAATATCGAAAATTTTTCGTTTTTTTAGGTATACACATATTTCCTATGATACAAAATCGATTTTTTTACAGGTATTATATTGAAAAATGTATGTAATTTTCGCATACAATTAGTTTTTAAATTTTTCTTTACTGCTTTAGAGAAATACTAAGGGATTAAAAAAATGATATGTTTATATATTAGATGATTCTTATATCTTTAATTAAAAGATTTTTTGTCATTTAAACTCGATAAAATTACAAGAAAAATGTTGGAATTACATTGTACATTATTCAGCAATTAAATGATATTTGTATATTAACTGCATTATAGAAAATTTACTCAGTCTACAAAAATCCTATGTAAGAATATCGAAAATTTTTCGTTTTTTTAGGCATACACATATTTCCTATGATACAAAATCGATTTTTTTACAGGTATTATATTGAAAAATGTATGTAATTTTCGCATACAATTAGTTTTTAAATGTTTTTTTACTGCGCTAGAGAAAAACTAAAGGACTACAAAAATGATATGTTTATATATTAGATGATTCTTATATCTTTAATTAAAAGATTTTTCTTCATTTAAACTCGATAAAATTACAAAAAAAATGTTGGAATTACATTGTACATTATTCAGCAATAGAATGATATTTGTATATTAACTGCATTATAGAAAAATTACACAGTCTACAAAAATCCGATGTAAGAATATCGAAAATTTTTCGTTTTTTTAGGTATACACATATTTCCTATGATACAAAATCGGCTTTTTTACAGGTATTATATTAAAAAATGTATGTAATTCTCCCATACAATTAGTTTTTAAATGTTTCTTTACTGCGTTAGAGAAAAACTAAAGGATTAAAAAAATTATATGTTTATACATTATATGATTCTAATATCTTTAAATGTAAGAAATATTATCATTTAAACTTGATAAAATTAAAAGAAAAATGTTGGAATTACATTGTACATTATTCAGCAATAAAATGATATTTGTATATTAACTGCATTATAGAAAAATTACTCAGTCTACAAAAATCCGATGTAAGAATATCGAAAATTTTTCGTTTTTTTAGGTATACACATATTTCCTATGATACAAAATCGGCTTTTTTACAGGTATTATATTGAAAAATGTATGTAATTTTTGCATACTGATAACGTTAGTATGTTTCTTTACTGCGTTAGAGAAAAACTAAGGGATTAAAAAAATGATATGTTTATATATTAGATGATTCTTACATCTTTAATTAAAAGATTTTTTGTCATTTAAACTCGATAAAATTACAAGAAAAATGTTGTAATTACATTGTACATTATTAAGTAATCAAATGATATTTGTATATTAACTGCATTATAAAAAAATTACTCAGTCAACAAAAATCCTATGTAAGAATATCGAAAATTTTTCGTTTCTTTAGGTATAGACATATTTCCTATGATACAAAATCGATTTTTTTACAGGTATTATATTGAAAAATGTATGTAATTTTCGCATACAATTAGCGTTTAAATTTTTCTTTACTGCTTTAGAGAAATACAAAGGGATTAAAAAAATGATATGTTTATATATTAGATGATTCTTATATCTTTAATTAAAAGATTTTTCTTCATTTAAACTCGATAAAATTACAAAAAAAATGTTGGAATTACATTGTACATTATTCAGCAATAGAATGATATTTGTATATTAACTGCATTATAGAAAAATTACTCAGTCTACAAAAATCCGATGTAAGAATATCGAAAATTTTTCGTTTTTTTAGGTATACACATATTTCCTATGATACAAAATCGGCTTTTTTACAGGTATTATATTAAAAAATGTATGTAATTCTCCCATACAATTAGTTTTTAAATGCTTCTTTACTGCCTTAGAGAAAAACTAAAGGATTAAAAAAATTATATGTTTATACATTATATGATTCTAATATCTTTAAATGTAAGAAATATTATCATTTAAACTTGATAAAATTAAAAGAAAAATGTTGGAATTACATTGTACATTATTCAGCAATCAAATGATATTTGTATATTAACTGCATTATAGAAAAATTACTCAGTCTACAAAAATCCTATGTAAGAATATCGAGAATTTTTCGTTTTTTTAGGTATACACATATTTCCTATGATACAAAATCGATTTTTTTACAGGTATTATATTAAAAAATGTATGTAATTTTCGCATACAATTAGTTTTTAAATGTTTCTTTACAGCGTTAGAGAAAAACTAAAAGATTACAAAAATGATATGTTTATATATTAGATGATTCTTATATCTTTAATTAAAAGATTTTTTGTCATTTAAACTCGATAAAATTACAAGAAAAATGTGGGAATTACATTGTACATTATTCAGCAATCAAATGATATTTGTATATTAACTGCATTATAGAAAAATTACTCAGTCTACAAAAATCCTATGTAAGAATATCGAAAATTTTTCGTTTTTTTAGGTATACACATATTTCCTATGATACAAAATCGATTTTTTTACAGGTATTATATTGAAAAATGTATGTAATTCTCGCATACAATTAGTTTTTAAATGTTTCTTTACTGCGTTAGAGAAAAACTAAAGGACTACAAAAATGATATGTTTATATATTAGATGATTCTTATATCTTTAATTAAAAGATTTTTCTTCATTTAAACTCGATAAAATTACAAAAAAAATGTTGGAATTACATTGTACATTATTCAGCAATAAAATGATATTTGTATATTAACTGCATTATAGAAAAATTACTCAGTCTACAAAAATCCTATGTAAGAATATCGAAAATTTTTCGTTTTTTTAGGCATACACATATTTCCTATGATACAAAATCGATTTTTTTACAGGTATTATATTGAAAAATGTATGTAATTCTCGCATACAATTAGTTTTTAAATGTTTCTTTACTGCGCTAGAGAAAAACTAAAGGATTACAAAAATGATATGTTTATATATTAGATGATTCTTATATCTTTAATTAAAAGATTTTTCTTCATTTAAACTCGATAAAATTACAAAAAAAATGTTGGAATTACATTGTACATTATTCAGCAATAAAATGATATTTGTATATTAACTGCATTATAGAAAAATTACTCAGTCTACAAAAATCCGATGTAAGAATATCGAAAATTTTTCGTTTTTTTAGGTATACACATATTTCCTATGATACAAAATCGGCTTTTTTACAGGTATTATATTGAAAAATGTATGTAATTTTCGCATACTGATAACGTTAGTATGTTTCTTTACTGCGTTAGAGAAAAACTAAGGGATTAAAAAAATGATATGTTTATATATTAGATGATTCTTACATCTTCAATTAAAAGATTTTTTGTCATTTAAACTCGATAAAATTACAAGAAAAATGTTGTAATTACATTGTACATTATTAAGTAATCAAATGATATTTGTATATTAACTGCATTATAAAAAAATTACTCAGTCAACAAAAATCCTATGTAAGAATATCGAAAATTTTTCGTTTCTTTAGGTATAGACATATTTCCTATGATACAAAATCTATTTTTTTACAGGTATTATATTGAAAAATGTATGTAATTTTCGCATACAATTAGCGTTTAAATTTTTCTTTACTGCTTTAGAGAAATACAAAGGGATTAAAAAAATGATATGTTTATATATTAGATGATTCTTATATCTTTAATTAAAAGATTTTTTGTCATTTAAACTCGATAAAATTACAAGAAAAATGTTGGAATTACATTGTACATTATTCAGCAATTAAATGATATTTGTATATTAACTGCATTATAGAAAAATTACTCAGTCTACAAAAATCCGATGTAAGAATATCGAAAATTTTTCGTTTTTTTAGGTATACACATATTTCCTATGATACAAAATCGGCTTTTTTACAGGTATTATATTAAAAAATGTATGTAATTCTCCCATACAATTAGTTTTTAAATGCTTCTTTACTGCCTTAGAGAAAAACTAAAGGATTAAAAAAATTATATGTTTATACATTATATGATTCTAATATCTTTAAATGTAAGAAATATTATCATTTAAACTTGATAAAATTAAAAGAAAAATGTTGGAATTACATTGTACATTATTCAGCAATCAAATGATATTTGTATATTAACTGCATTATAGAAAAATTACTCAGTCTACAAAAATCCTATGTAAGAATATCGAGAATTTTTCGTTTTTTTAGGTATACACATATTTCCTATGATACAAAATCGATTTTTTTACAGGTATTATATTAAAAAATGTATGTAATTATCGCATACAATTAGTTTTTAAATGTTTCTTTACAGCGTTAGAGAAAAACTAAAAGATTACAAAAATGATATGTTTATATATTAGATGATTCTTATATCTTTAATTAAAAGATTTTTTGTCATTTAAACTCGATAAAATTACAAGAAAAATGTGGGAATTACATTGTACATTATTCAGCAATCAAATGATATTTGTATATTAACTGCATTATAGAAAAATTACTCAGTCTACAAAAATCCTATGTAAGAATATCGAAAATTTTTCGTTTTTTTAGGTATACACATATTTCCTATGATACAAAATCGATTTTTTTACAGGTATTATATTGAAAAATGTATGTAATTCTCGCATACAATTAGTTTTTAAATGTTTCTTTACTGCGTTAGAGAAAAACTAAAGGATTACAAAAATGATATGTTTATATATTAGATGATTCTTATATCTTTAATTAAAAGATTTTTCTTCATTTAAACTCGATAAAATTACAAAAAAAATGTTGGAATTACATTGTACATTATTCAGCAATCAAATGATATTTGTATATTAACTGCATTATAGAAAAATTACTCAGTCTACAAAAATCCTATGTAAGAATATCGAAAATTTTTCGTTTTTTTAGGCATACACATATTTCCTATGATACAAAATCGATTTTTTTACAGGTATTATATTGAAAAATGTATGTAATTCTCGCATACAATTAGTTTTTAAATGTTTCTTTACTGCGCTAGAGAAAAACTAAAGGACTACAAAAATGATATGTTTATATATTAGATGATTCTTATATCTTTAATTAAAAGATTTTTCTTCATTTAAACTCGATAAAATTACAAAAAAAATGTTGGAATTACATTGTACATTATTCAGCAATAAAATGATATTTGTATATTAACTGCATTATAGAAAAATTACTCAGTCTACAAAAATCCGATGTAAGAATATCGAAAATTTTTCGTTTTTTTAGGTATACACATATTTCCTATGATACAAAATCGGCTTTTTTACAGGTATTATATTGAAAAATGTATGTAATTTTCGCATACTGATAACGTTAGTATGTTTCTTTACTGCGTTAGAGAAAAACTAAGGGATTAAAAAAATGATATGTTTATATATTAGATGATTCTTACATCTTCAATTAAAAGATTTTTTGTCATTTAAACTCGATAAAATTACAAGAAAAATGTTGTAATTACATTGTACATTATTAAGTAATCAAATGATATTTGTATATTAACTGCATTATAAAAAAATTACTCAGTCAACAAAAATCCTATGTAAGAATATCGAAAATTTTTCGTTTTTTTAGGTATACACATATTTCCTATGATACAAAATCGATTTTTTTACAGGTATTATATTGAAAAATGTATGTAATTCTCGCATACAATTAGTTTTTAAATGTTTCTTTACTGCGTTAGAGAAAAACTAAAGGATTACAAAAATGATATGTTTATATATTAGATGATTCTTATATCTTTAATTAAAAGATTTTTCTTCATTTAAACTCGATAAAATTACAAAAAAAATGTTGGAATTACATTGTACATTATTCAGCAATAAAATGATATTTGTATATTAACTGCATTATAGAAAAATTACTCAGTCTACAAAAATCCTATGTAAGAATATCGAAAATTTTTCGTTTTTTTAGGCATACACATATTTCCTATGATACAAAATCGATTTTTTTACAGGTATTATATTGAAAAATGTATGTAATTCTCGCATACAATTAGTTTTTAAATGTTTCTTTACTGCGCTAGAGAAAAACTAAAGGACTACAAAAATGATATGTTTATATATTAGATGATTCTTATATCTTTAATTAAAAGATTTTTCTTCATTTAAACTCGATAAAATTACAAAAAAAATGTTGGAATTACATTGTACATTATTCAGCAATAAAATGATATTTGTATATTAACTGCATTATAGAAAAATTACTCAGTCTACAAAAATCCGATGTAAGAATATCGAAAATTTTTCGTTTTTTTAGGTATACACATATTTCCTATGATACAAAATCGGCTTTTTTACAGGTATTATATTGAAAAATGTATGTAATTTTCGCATACTGATAACGTTAGTATGTTTCTTTACTGCGTTAGAGAAAAACTAAGGGATTAAAAAAATGATATGTTTATATATTAGATGATTCTTACATCTTCAATTAAAAGATTTTTTGTCATTTAAACTCGATAAAATTACAAGAAAAATGTTGTAATTACATTGTACATTATTAAGTAATCAAATGATATTTGTATATTAACTGCATTATAAAAAAATTACTCAGTCAACAAAAATCCTATGTAAGAATATCGAAAATTTTTCGTTTCTTTAGGTATAGACATATTTCCTATGATACAAAATCTATTTTTTTACAGGTATTATATTGAAAAATGTATGTAATTTTCGCATACAATTAGCGTTTAAATTTTTCTTTACTGCTTTAGAGAAATACAAAGGGATTAAAAAAATGATATGTTTATATATTAGATGATTCTTATATCTTTAATTAAAAGATTTTTCTTCATTTAAACTCGATAAAATTACAAAAAAAATGTTGGAATTACATTGTACATTATTCAGCAATAGAATGATATTTGTATATTAACTGCATTATAGAAAAATTACTCAGTCTACAAAAATCCGATGTAAGAATATCGAAAATTTTTCGTTTTTTTAGGTATACACATATTTCCTATGATACAAAATCGGCTTTTTTACAGGTATTATATTAAAAAATGTATGTAATTCTCCCATACAATTAGTTTTTAAATGCTTCTTTACTGCCTTAGAGAAAAACTAAAGGATTAAAAAAATTATATGTTTATACATTATATGATTCTAATATCTTTAAATGTAAGAAATATTATCATTTAAACTTGATAAAATTAAAAGAAAAATGTTGGAATTACATTGTACATTATTCAGCAATCAAATGATATTTGTATATTAACTGCATTATAGAAAAATTACTCAGTCTACAAAAATCCTATGTAAGAATATCGAGAATTTTTCGTTTTTTTAGGTATACACATATTTCCTATGATACAAAATCGATTTTTTTACAGGTATTATATTAAAAAATGTATGTAATTATCGCATACAATTAGTTTTTAAATGTTAATTTACAGCGTTAGAGAAAAACTAAAAGATTACAAAAATGATATGTTTATATATTAGATGATTCTTATATCTTTAATTAAAAGATTTTTTGTCATTTAAACTCGATAAAATAACAAGAAAAATGTGGGAATTACATTGTACATTATTCAGCAATCAAATGATATTTGTATATTAACTGCATTATAGAAAAATTACTCAGTCTACAAAAATCCTATGTAAGAATATCGAAAATTTTTCGTTTTTTTAGGTATACACATATTTCCTATGATACAAAATCGATTTTTTTACAGGTATTATATTGAAAAATGTATGTAATTCTCGCATACAATTAGTTTTTAAATGTTTCTTTACTGCGTTAGAGAAAAACTAAAGGACTACAAAAATGATATGTTTATATATTAGATGATTCTTATATCTTTAATTAAAAGATTTTTCTTCATTTAAACTCGATAAAATTACAAAAAAAATGTTGGAATTACATTGTACATTATTCAGCAATAAAATGATATTTGTATATTAACTGCATTATAGAAAAATTACTCAGTCTACAAAAATCCGATGTAAGAATATCGAAAATTTTTCGTTTTTTTAGGCATACACATATTTCCTATGATACAAAATCGATTTTTTTACAGGTATTATATTGAAAAATGTATGTAATTCTCGCATACAATTAGTTTTTAAATGTTTCTTTACTGCGCTAGAGAAAAACTAAAGGACTACAAAAATGATATGTTTATATATTAGATGATTCTTATATCTTTAATTAAAAGATTTTTCTTCATTTAAACTCGATAAAATTACAAAAAAAATGTTGGAATTACATTGTACATTATTCAGCAATAAAATGATATTTGTATATTAACTGCATTATAGAAAAATTACTCAGTCTACAAAAATCCGATGTAAGAATATCGAAAATTTTTCGTTTTTTTAGGTATACACATATTTCCTATGATACAAAATCGGCTTTTTTACAGGTATTATATTGAAAAATGTATGTAATTTTCGCATACTGATAACGTTAGTATGTTTCTTTACTGCGTTAGAGAAAAACTAAGGGATTAAAAAAATGATATGTTTATATATTAGATGATTCTTACATCTTGAATTAAAAGATTTTTTGTCATTTAAACTCGATAAAATTACAAGAAAAATGTTGTAATTACATTGTACATTATTAAGTAATCAAATGATATTTGTATATTAACTGCATTATAAAAAAATTACTCAGTCAACAAAAATCCTATGTAAGAATATCGAAAATTTTTCGTTTCTTTAGGTATAGACATATTTCCTATGATACAAAATCTATTTTTTTACAGGTATTATATTGAAAAATGTATGTAATTTTCGCATACAATTAGCGTTTAAATTTTTCTTTACTGCTTTAGAGAAATACAAAGGGATTAAAAAAATGATATGTTTATATATTAGATGATTCTTATATCTTTAATTAAAAGATTTTTCTTCATTTAAACTCGATAAAATTACAAAAAAAATGTTGGAATTACATTGTACATTATTCAGCAATAGAATGATATTTGTATATTAACTGCATTATAGAAAAATTACTCAGTCTACAAAAATCCGATGTAAGAATATCGAAAATTTTTCGTTTTTTTAGGTATACACATATTTCCTATGATACAAAATCGGCTTTTTTACAGGTATTATATTAAAAAATGTATGTAATTCTCCCATACAATTAGTTTTTAAATGCTTCTTTACTGCCTTAGAGAAAAACTAAAGGATTAAAAAAATTATATGTTTATACATTATATGATTCTAATATCTTTAAATGTAAGAAATATTATCATTTAAACTTGATAAAATTAAAAGAAAAATGTTGGAATTACATTGTACATTATTCAGCAATCAAATGATATTTGTATATTAACTGCATTATAGAAAAATTACTCAGTCTACAAAAATCCTATGTAAGAATATCGAGAATTTTTCGTTTTTTTAGGTATACACATATTTCCTATGATACAAAATCGATTTTTTTACAGGTATTATATTGAAAAATGTATGTAATTTTCGCATATAATTAGCGTTTAAATTTTTCTTTACTGCGTTAGAGAAATACAAAGGGATTAAAAAATGATATGTTTATATATTAGATGATTTTTATATCTTTTATTAAAAGATTTTTCTTCATTTAAACTCGATAAAATTACAAAAAAAATGTTGGAATTACATTGAACATTATTCAGCAATAAAATGATATTTGTATATTAACTGCATTATAGAAAAATTACTCAGTCTACAAAAATCCTATGTAAGAATATCGAAAATTTTTCGTTTTTTTAGGTATACACATATTTCCTATGATACAAAATCGATTTTTTTACAGGTATTATATTAAAAAATGTATGTAATTATCGCATACAATTAGTTTTTAAATGTTAATTTACAGCGTTAGAGAAAAACTAAAAGATTACAAAAATGATATGTTTATATATTAGATGATTCTTATATCTTTAATTAAAAGATTTTTTGTCATTTAAACTCGATAAAATTACAAGAAAAATGTTGGAATTACATTGTACATTATTCAGCAATAAAATGATATTTGTATATTAACTGCATTATAGAAAAATTACTCAGTCTACAAAAATCCGATGTAAGAATATCGAAAATTTTTCGTTTTTTTAGGTATACACATATTTCCTATGATACAAAATCGGCTTTTTTACAGGTATTATATTGAAAAATGTATGTAATTTTCGCATACTGATAACGTTAGTATGTTTCTTTACTGCGTTAGAGAAAAACTAAGGGATTAAAAAAATGATATGTTTATATATTAGATGATTCTTACATCTTCAATTAAAAGATTTTTTGTCATTTAAACTCGATAAAATTACAAGAAAAATGTTGTAATTACATTGTACATTATTAAGTAATCAAATGATATTTGTATATTAACTGCATTATAAAAAAATTACTCAGTCAACAAAAATCCTATGTAAGAATATCGAAAATTTTTCGTTTCTTTAGGTATAGACATATTTCCTATGATACAAAATCTATTTTTTTACAGGTATTATATTGAAAAATGTATGTAATTTTCGCATACAATTAGCGTTTAAATTTTTCTTTACTGCTTTAGAGAAATACAAAGGGATTAAAAAAATGATATGTTTATATATTAGATGATTCTTATATCTTTAATTAAAAGATTTTTTGTCATTTAAACTCGATAAAATTACAAGAAAAATGTTGGAATTACATTGTACATTATTCAGCAATTAAATGATATTTGTATATTAACTGCATTATAGAAAATTTACTCAGTTTACAAAAATCCTATGTAAGAATATCGAAAATTTTTCGTTTTTTTAGGCATACACATATTTCCTATGATACAAAATCGATTTTTTTACAGGTATTATATTGAAAAATGTATGTAATTCTCGCATACAATTAGTTTTTAAATGTTTTTTTACTGCGCTAGAGAAAAACTAAAGGACTACAAAAATGATATGTTTATATATTAAATGATTCTTATATCTTTAATTAAAAGATTTTTCTTCATTTAAACTCGATAAAATTACAAAAAAAATGTTGGAATTACATTGTACATTATTCAGCAATAGAATGATATTTGTATATTAACTGCATTATAGAAAAATTACTCAGTCTACAAAAATCCGATGTAAGAATATCGAAAATTTTTCGTTTTTTTAGGTATACACATATTTCCTATGATACAAAATCGGCTTTTTTACAGGTATTATATTAAAAAATGTATGTAATTCTCCCATACAATTAGTTTTTAAATGTTTCTTTACTGCGTTAGAGAAAAACTAAAGGATTAAAAAAATTATATGTTTATACATTATATGATTCTAATATCTTTAAATGTAAGAAATATTATCATTTAAACTTGATAAAATTAAAAGAAAAATGTTGGAATTACATTGTACATTATTCAGCAATCAAATGATATTTGTATATTAACTGCATTATAGAAAAATTACTCAGTCTACAAAAATCCTATGTAAGAATATCGAGAATTTTTCGTTTTTTTAGGTATACACATATTTCCTATGATACAAAATCGATTTTTTTACAGGTATTATATTGAAAAATGTATGTAATTTTCGCATATAATTAGCGTTTAAATTTTTCTTTACTGCGTTAGAGAAATACAAAGGGATTAAAAAATGATATGTTTATATATTAGATGATTTTTATATCTTTTATTAAAAGATTTTTCTTCATTTAAACTCGATAAAATTACAAAAAAAATGTTGGAATTACATTGAACATTATTCAGCAATAAAATGATATTTGTATATTAACTGCATTATAGAAAAATTACTCAGTCTACAAAAATCCTATGTAAGAATATCGAAAATTTTTCGTTTTTTTAGGTATACACATATTTCCTATGATACAAAATCGATTTTTTTACAGGTATTATATTAAAAAATGTATGTAATTATCGCATACAATTAGTTTTTAAATGTTAATTTACAGCGTTAGAGAAAAACTAAAAGATTACAAAAATGATATGTTTATATATTAGATGATTCTTATATCTTTAATTAAAAGATTTTTTGTCATTTAAACTCGATAAAATAACAAGAAAAATGTGGGAATTACATTGTACATTATTCAGCAATCAAATGATATTTGTATATTAACTGCATTATAGAAAAATTACTCAGTCTACAAAAATCCTATGTAAGAATATCGAAAATTTTTCGTTTTTTTAGGCATACACATATTTCCTATGATACAAAATCGATTTTTTTACAGGTATTATATTGAAAAATGTATGTAATTCTCGCATACAATTAGTTTTTAAATGTTTCTTTACTGCGCTAGAGAAAAACTAAAGGACTACAAAAATGATATGTTTATATATTAGATGATTCTTATATCTTTAATTAAAAGATTTTTCTTCATTTAAACTCGATAAAATTACAAAAAAAATGTTGGAATTACATTGTACATTATTCAGCAATAAAATGATATTTGTATATTAACTGCATTATAGAAAAATTACTCAGTCTACAAAAATCCTATGTAAGAATATCGAAAATTTTTCGTTTTTTTAGGTATACACATATTTCCTATGATACAAAATC
Organism: Polistes dominula; assembly: GCF_049000335.1. Taxonomy (NCBI): domain Eukaryota; kingdom Metazoa; phylum Arthropoda; class Insecta; order Hymenoptera; family Vespidae; genus Polistes; species Polistes dominula. The sequence goes on from NW_028301017.1 coordinate 19,371, forward strand.
GATTTTTTTACAGGTATTATATTGAAAAATGTATGTAATTTTCGCATATAATTAGCGTTTAAATTTTTCTTTACTGCGTTAGAGAAATACAAAGGGATTAAAAAATGATATGTTTATATATTAGATGATTTTTATATCTTTTATTAATAGATTTTTCTTCATTTAAACTCGATAAAATTACAAAAAAAATGTTGGAATTACATTGTACATTATTCAGCTGTTGCGTAGCACGCAACGAAAGGCATGAGTTACAGTGTGCTGTGGAAGTGTTCTGTGGATAGCTTCGTTTCAACAAGGCGATGCATAGTAGGTGCTTTACCTAGTCTTGTGCTTCTCTAAGTCTCACTAAAACACAAGCCCTTTCATTGGAGAACACAGCGGAGTGGGGGAACTCTATTCCTAATGGTCAATCAAGTTGGGGAAGGGAGGTCCGAAACCCATTCTGAGTATAAAGGGGCGCAAGAATCCGAGCCGCGGTCACTTCGGTACAACTCACGATTCACACTACATTTTCCGGGAACAAGAAGAAGAAGAAGAAGAAGACCGAGGAGAGGCAGAGGCGCGGAAAACACGCAGCTAGCGGCGGTGGCACTATCGGCGGTGGCACTAGCGGCGGCGGCACTAGCGGCGGCGGTGGCAGCAGCGGTATACACGCATCAGCGTTATACTCGCACTCATCAGCTCCAGACGCGGTATATACGCATCAGCGTTATACTCGCACTCATCAGCTCCAGACGCGGTATATACGCATCAGCGTTATACTCGCACTCATCAGCTCCAGACGCGGTATATACGCATCAGCGTTATACTCGCACTCATCAGCTCCAGAGCGGTATAACGCATCAGCGTTATACTCGCACTCATCAGCTCCAGACGCGGTATATACGCATCAGCGTTATACTCGCACTCATCAGCTCCAGACGCGGTATATACGCATCAGCGTTATACTCGCACTCATCAGCTCCAGACGCGGTATATACGCATCAGCGTTATACTCGCACTCATCACTCCAGACGCGGTATATACGCATCAGCGTTATACTCGCACTCATCAGTCCAGACGCGGTATACACGCATCAGCGTTATACTCGCATTCATCAGCTCCAGACGCGGTATATACGCTCAGCGTTATACTCGCACTCATCAGCTCCAGACGCGGTATATACGCATCAGCGTTATATTCGCACTCATCAGCTCCAGACGCGGTTATACGCAACAGCGTTATACTCGCACTCATCAGCTCCAGTCGTTCCAGTAGCAGTATACACGCATTAGCGTTATATTTGCATCAATAATAAACAACTCACATAACCAGGGCGCAAGAGCGCCCCCAATTCAATAAAGCGTTAAATTACAACAAGCGATTCACAACCCACATTCCTCCAACCCTTTCTTACAACAGATAATTGCCGTAGTACTAATCAAGGCACCTGTACGCAACATTTTTTGGTCCTTCGAGCCGGATCTACTCTGCCGGCACCTATTGCAAGCAGTTACTTTCAAGCGGACGAGACAAGAGGCAAGGAAGACTTCAATCACGGGCCAACGAATGATCGAGACAACCGGAGTGTGAATAACTTCAAGCAGCTCTAAATACGTGCAGTCGGTCGACGCAGTGGATCAACGCATCAAGCCAACCATCCCAAGGTTAGACTGTACCACTACAGAACATCAATCATCACGTGAGTCTCACAATACTTATAACGAGTCATCAATTTGTTGAAGTCACAAATTCTCTCTTATCTCTCCCATTCGTGCCTTTCTATCGTAAAAATGTCTCGACCTCTGAAGGAATGTACTGAATCGCAGCTTAAGCGGAAACGTGCTCCATTAAAAACTAAATTCACGGTATTCAAAAAATTCATAACTGACTTAAACGAGCCTGATAGTGAAGGAATAGACATATTAAAATCACGAATAGAACAGATCGAGTCAGCTTTAATAGAATTTGAGAATGTGCAAGCCGCGTTGATAGATTTCGCGTCTGAGGAAACTTGGGAGTCATACGTAACCGAGGGTGAAGATATTCGGCAGTCAATTCATAATGCGATAATAAGAGCGCGAAGGATAGTGCACACTTTCGAACAGGCCACGACACCCAACTCCAATCCTTCGATTAATAGCCCAATAGCAATCGTTTCCGCGGGTCCATCAAGCGAGACGCATAACCCTCCGAAGAACGACAAATCTAGATATTTACCACCAATGACGTTACCGCGTTTCGATGGACGGTACGAGGACTGGCCAAGTTTCTCCGAGAAGTTTCAATCAATTGTTGGTAGGGACTCAGAATTATCCGATACAGAAAAATTTTCATATTTAATGTCCTGTCTATCGGGCAGTGCAGAGAAACGAGTACGTGATTTAGCAATCACCGCAGAAAATTATCATGTAGCTTGGGAATTATTAGATTCATGTTATAACAACCCGATCGCACTAATTGACAAATACGTAAAGGCAATTCAAGAATGCCCACGGATAAATAAGCAATCGCCAGAATCTTTAACCGAGGCTGCTATTACCCTTATCACGAACTACAAGGCTTTAAAATCAACTAAAATGGATTTCCGCGACGCATTTCCCATATATACGGTAGTTTCGCGAATGGACGATCAGACAAGGTATGACTGGGAAAAACATCGTCCCAAACGAGAGTTACCAACCGTAGAACAGCTTGCTGATTTTTTGTTTGAGACCGGAGAAATTCTCACTAAATTGCATCCTTCAAGGAGCTCCAGAGATACGGGAAGGAGCCGCGTAACTACTTCATTTAAGTCGACTCCTCGGTACGAGAGTCCGCGAAATACATCGCAATCATACGCGCGCTATCCAATTCCGCAAAGAGCACAAGGAAATGCATATCGGAACGCAGTGCAAATTTACTCATCGCGAACCCCCACGGTATGTTTCTTATGTTCGGGTACCCATGATACTTTTATTTGTGAACAATTCATAAAGGCTAAACCCGACGAGCGAACCAGAATAGCCGAATCGGCGGGGTTATGCAAAACTGTTTGCGGTCCAACCATTCTATCGATAAGTGTTTCGCCAGACATTGTAGGAAGTGTGGTGAAAAACACAACACACTATTGCACGAAGACAAATCAAGCCTAACTGCATTATGCTCACGTGTTAAAATCAATTATACATCTTTACCAACATTGCTACTAACCGCAGTAGTGTCGTTATTAGATCGCGATGGCAACCCCCATAAGTGCCGTGTGCTACTAGATTCAGGTGCTGAGGCCAACTTTCTAACATTAGATTTTGCAAATAAATTGCGTGTCGCTCAGCAAAGTGTAAGCGTGCCAATAGTCGGAATAAATGAACTCAACACCAATGTTGACAAGGCCGTTGTTACAGTAATGCAATCACGTGTAGAAAAGTACGCAATAGAACTTAGATTTTTATTATTACCAAAATTAACTAATATCCTACCAGCGCAACCTATACCATCAGGTGTGTTAGACATACCTTCTAATATCCAATTAGCTGATCCCGGTTTCGGTCAACCAGCAATGATAGACGCAATTATTGGTATGCCGACCTTTTGTACTTTATGGCGCGCCGGTCACATTCTCCAAGCAAATGAATCAGTAGCCTTGCAAAATACTCGACTAGGATGGATCGTGATAACAAATGTAAATACGCGCAATCCACAAACTGTCAAATGTCACACTGTTAGCACTAAATTAGACGAACAATTAGAAAAATTTTGGCTCATTGAGCAAACACCAAAGGGAAAATTTAGGTCTCACGAAGAAGAAGCTTGCGAAAATCACTATAAAAACAATATACGTCGGGAACAATCAGGTAGATACGTAGTGAGGTTACCATTCAAGGACAATGCGAACCAATTAGGAAGTTCGTACATCACCGCGTTAAGGAGATTCCACGCGCTGGAACGATCATTATCGCAAAAACCGGACACGCGTAAAGAATATGTAGAATTCGTTACGGAGTATGAAAGATTAGGTCACATGGAGAAGGTCGATTCGCCATGTCACACAGGCGGCTATTATTTACCACACCACGCCGTAACAAAACAATCAAGTCTTACCACCAAACTTAGAGTAGTTTTCGATGCATCTGCGAAATCAAGCAGCGGTTTGTCGTTAAACGATACATTAATGGTAGGTCCCAACATTCAGGAGGATCTATTCTCCATTTTTTGAGATTTCGATCACACGCCATCGCATTTACGGCTGATATAGCAAAAATGTACCGCCAGATAATTATGGACCCTCGAGATCGTATTTACCAAAACATTCTTTGGCGTCAAAACCCGAGCGAACCGGTAAAAACATATCGCCTCAAAACAGTAACGTATGGAACAGCAGCCGCACCATTCCTAGCAACGCGCACGTTATATCAGTTAGCCAGCGACGAATCAGAGCACTTCCCAAGAGCGTCCATCATTCTTAAGGAGGATTTTTATGTAGACGATTTATTAACGGGAGCGCATACGTTAGACGACGCAAAGCAAATCCGCGACGAGCTTATCACACTAACAGGCAAGGCAGGCATGCAACTGAGACAATGGGCCTCCAATAACGCTGAAGTGTTAAGAGGCCTTGCTGATAAAAATGATAACAAACTCATCAGTTTAGACATATCGACCACAATCAAAACATTAGGAATACACTGGAATGCCATGCATGATACTATAAATTATGCGGTAAAACACAACGATAATCCATCTAAGGTCACTAAAAGAAATATATTATCAGAAATTGCACGAATCTTCGATCCATTAGGGTTATTAGGACCGGTTATAATCAACGCAAAAATACTAATGCAAAAATTGTGGCAGCTACAATCCTCATGGGACGAAGCCGTGCCAGAAGACATAGGCAGAGCGTGGCAATCATTCCGACATGAATTGCATAGAATAGAAGAAGTTAGGTTTCCACGCAGGGTCTTAAACTGCGGTGTAGAACTGGAAATTCTGGTTTTTGTGACGCAAGCGAAAGGGCATACGGGGCTGTATATATATAAAAACGACGGATAGCAGATCGAGCGTTCAGTTAGCATGTGCAAAATCTAGGGTAGCTCCACTCAAGACGCAATCGCTTCCGCGCTTAGAATTGTGTGGCGCAGTTTTATTAGCACGTTTATATCGGGCCACCAAACATGCACTACGAAGAGTCAGGTTTCATCGCGCAGTGTTCTGGTCTGATTCGACAATAGTACTACACTGGCTCAAAACACCACCACATATCTTGAAAACATTTGTAGCACATCGGGTGACAGAAATTTTAGAGAACACTGCTCCTGAGCAGTGGCGGCACGTGGCATCGGACCATAACCCGGCAGACTTAATATCTCGCGGCATAACGATAACCGAATTTATTAAGAGCAACCTCTGGCGGGCGGGACCTTTATGGCTCCTCCAACACGAATCACTTTGGCCACATCAGATAATGGACAGTATAGAAACGCCCGAGGTGAAAAAGACCGTGGCTATCGCGAATTCAGTCAACTCATTCGATCTATTTAGGCGTTACTCTTCATTTCAGAGGCTAAAGCGCGTAGTAGCCTATTGCTTCAGGTTTATACATAATGTTAGAAAGACCATTGTAAACAGGACTAGTGGGGAGTTAACAGCAGGCGAATTGAAAAATTCAGAAATAACTATAATCAAGGCCGTTCAGAGAGAAACCTTTTCCGAACTCATCGAGCAAATCGTGTCAGGAAAGGATATTCGCTCGTCAATAACAAATCTTAATCCATTCATTGACGAAAGGGGGATCTTAAGAGTTGGCGGGAGACTAAATAGAAGTGATTTACCATATGAACAAAAACACGCAGCGTTATTACCGAAGGCACATTTCATTACCGCAATCATAATTCGTGAAAAACATGAAAGGATCTATCATGGCGGTGCACAAGCAACGCTTAACGCCGTTCGCGAAAATTTTTGGCCTATTAACGGACGCGCCGAAGTGAAACGTGTAATAAACAAATGCACCATTTGTCGACGATGGAAGCCGATTATTCCTAGATATAAAATGAGTGAATTACCCACAAATCGCTTACAGTTAAATCGGCCATTTCTGTATACCGGAGTTGATTTTTGCGGACCCATTTCATAAAGGAAAAACAACATCGCAATCGCGGACGTATCAAGGTTACGTGGCGGTATTCGTTTGCTTCACCACAAAGGCAGTACATTTAGAATTAGTAAGCGACTTGACAACCGAGTCATTCTTAGCCTGCTTAAGAAGATTCATGGCTCGTAGGGGGAAATGCTCAGACTATATTCAGATAATGCAACAACTTTCGTGGGCGCGGCAAATAAAATATTGACGTTCGCCGCTCGACAATTGGCAAACGATGGCATCAAGTGGCACTTCATTCCTCCTCGATCACCTCATTTCGGAGGTCTCTGGGAAGCTGCGGTAAAGTCCTTTAAACATCATTTAGTTCGGATAATTGGTGAAACACTACTCACTTATGAAGCACTTTTAACTTATGTTTTGGAAATAGAGGCCATCCTCAACTCTCGTCCTCTCACGCCCTTATCCATGATCCAAACGACCTGCGTGCTCTCACAACTGGGCACTTCCTAATAGGTGACTCGCTAATAGGCTTGCCAGATCACGATTACAGAGATGTACCATGTGGTCAATTATCACAATGGCAACATGTGCAGCAAATGCGACAACATTTTTGGAATCGATGGCACAAGGAATTTTGAACGAACAAACAGTGCGAAAGAAGTGGCATAAGGGTACAACGGATAACATACGTTAGGAACACTCGTTATTTTAAGAGAGGATAATCCCCTCCTCTTAAGTGGCCATTAGGGCGAGTAACAGAATTGCATGCGGGTTCTGACGGCATAACGCGCGTTGTTACAGTGAAAACTGCCAATGGCTATCTCAAGCGTGGCATTACAAGACTGTCTCCTTCTCATGAAACCGAAGCCGATAAAACCTGAGTGTACAAGTGTTGAACGGGATTCGTTCAACGGGGGCGGTATGTTGCGTAGCACGCAACGAAAGGCTGAGTTACAGTGTGCTGTGGAAGTGTTCTGTGGATAGCTTCGTTTCAACAAGGCGATGCATAGTAGGTGCTTTACCTAGTCTTGTGCTTCTCTAAGTCTCACTAAAACACAAGCCCTTTCATTGGAGAACACAGCGGAGTGGGGGAACTCTATTCCTAATGGTCAATCAAGTTGGGGAAGGGAGGTCCGAAACCCATTCTGAGTATAAAGGGGCGCAAGAATCCGAGCCGCGGTCACTTCGGTACAACTCACGATTCACACTACATTTTCCGGGAACAAGAAGAAGAAGAAGAAGAAGACCGAGGAGAGGCAGAGGCAGCGGAAAACACGCAGCTAGCGGCGGTGGCACTATCGGCGGTGGCACTAGCGGCGGCGGCACTAGCGGCGGCGGTGGCAGCAGCGGTATACACGCATCAGCGTTATACTCGCACTCATCAGCTCCAGACGCGGTATATACGCATCAGTGTTATACTCGCACTCATCAGCTCCAGACGCGGTATATACGCATCAGCGTTATACTCGCACTCATCAGCTCCAGACGCGGTTTACGCATCAGCGTTATACTCGCACTCATCAGCTCCAGAGGGTATATACGCATCAGCGTTATACTCGCACTCATCAGCTCCAGACGCGGTATATACGCATCAGCGTTATACTCGCACTCATCAGCTCCAGACGCGGTATATACGCATCAGCGTTATCTCGCACTCATCAGCTCCAGACGCGGTATATACGCATCAGCGTTATACTCGCACTCATCAGCTCCAGACGCGGTATATACGCATCAGCGTTTCTGCCTCTCTCCAGACGCGGTTACACGCATCAGCGTTATACTCGCTTCTAGCTCCAGACGCGGTATATACGCAACAGCGTTATACTCGCACTCATCAGCTCCAGTCGTTCCAGTAGCAGTATACACGCATTAGCGTTATTTTGCTCAATAATAAACAACTCACATAACCAGGCGCAAGAGCGCCCCAATTCAATAAAGCGTTAAATTACAACAAGCGATTCACAACCCACATTCCTCCAACCCTTTCTACAACAGAATAATTCCGTAGTCTAATAAGGCACTTCAATCAGAATAAAATATTTTGTATATTAATGATTATAGAAAATAAGTCAAAAAATCCTGTAAGAATATCGAGAATTTTTCGTTTTTTTAGGTATACACATATTTCCTATGATACAAAATCGATTTTTTTAAGGTATTTATTGAAAAATGTATGTAATTCTCGCATACAATTAGTTCTTAAATGCTTCTTTATGCCTTAGAGAAAAATAAAGGTTAAAAAATTATATTTTATATTTATATTCTTATTTTAAATGTAAGAAATATTATCATTTAAACTCGATAAAATTACAAGAAAAATTTGGAATTACATTGTACATTATTCAGCAATTAAATGATATTTGTATATTAACTGCATTATAGAAAATTTACTCAGTCTACAAAAATCCTATGTAAGAATATCGAAAATTTTTCGTTTTTTTAGGTATACACATATTTCCTATGATACAAAATCGGCTTTTTTACAGGTATTATATTAAAAAATGTATGTAATTCTCCCATACAATTAGTTCTTAAATGCTTCTTTACTGCCTTAGAGAAAAACTAAAGGATTAAAAAAATTATATGTTTATACATTATATGATTCTAATATCTTTAAATGTAAGAAATATTATCATTTAAACTTGATAAAATTAAAAGAAAAATGTTGGAATTACATTGTACATTATTCAGCAATCAAATGATATTTGTATATTAACTGCATTATAGAAAAATTACTCAGTCTACAAAAATCCTATGTAAGAATATCGAGAATTTTTCGTTTTTTTAGGTATACACATATTTCCTATGATACAAAATCGATTTTTTTACAGGTATTATATTGAAAAATGTATGTAATTTTCGCATATAATTAGCGTTTAAATTTTTCTTTACTGCGTTAGAGAAATACAAAGGGATTAAAAAATGATATGTTTATATATTAGATGATTTTTATATCTTTTATTAAAAGATTTTTCTTCATTTAAACTCGATAAAATTACAAAAAAAATGTTGGAATTACATTGTACATTATTTAGCAATCAAATGATATTTGTATATTAACTGCATTATAGAAAAATTACTCAGTCTACAAAAATCCTATGTAAGAATATCGAGAATTTTTCGTTTTTTTAGGTATACACATATTTCCTATGATACAAAATCGATTTTTTTACAGGTATTATATTAAAAAATGTATGTAATTATCGCATACAATTAGTTTTTAAATGTTAATTTACAGCGTTAGAGAAAAACTAAAAGATTACAAAAATGATATGTTTATATATTAGATGATTCTTATATCTTTAATTAAAAGATTTTTTGTCATTTAAACTCGATAAAATAACAAGAAAAATGTGGGAATTACATTGTACATTATTCAGCAATCAAATGATATTTGTATATTAACTGCATTATAGAAAAATTACTCAGTCTACAAAAATCCTATGTAAGAATATCGAAAATTTTTCGTTTTTTTAGGCATACACATATTTCCTATGATACAAAATCGATTTTTTTACAGGTATTATATTGAAAAATGTATGTAATTCTCGCATACAATTAGTTTTTAAATGTTTCTTTACTGCGCTAGAGAAAAACTAAAGGACTACAAAAATGATATGTTTATATATTAGATGATTCTTATATCTTTAATTAAAAGATTTTTCTTCATTTAAACTCGATAAAATTACAAAAAAAATGTTGGAATTACATTGTACATTATTCAGCAATAAAATGATATTTGTATATTAACTGCATTATAGAAAAATTACTCAGTCTACAAAAATCCGATGTAAGAATATCGAAAATTTTTCGTTTTTTTAGGTATACACATATTTCCTATGATACAAAATCGGCTTTTTTACAGGTATTATATTGAAAAATGTATGTAATTTTCGCATACTGATAACGTTAGTATGTTTCTTTACTGCGTTAGAGAAAAACTAAGGGATTAAAAAAATGATATGTTTATATATTAGATGATTCTTACATCTTCAATTAAAAGATTTTTTGTCATTTAAACTCGATAAAATTACAAGAAAAATGTTGTAATTACATTGTACATTATTAAGTAATCAAATGATATTTGTATATTAACTGCATTATAAAAAAATTACTCAGTCAACAAAAATCCTATGTAAGAATATCGAAAATTTTTCGTTTCTTTAGGTATAGACATATTTCCTATGATACAAAATCTATTTTTTTACAGGTATTATATTGAAAAATGTATGTAATTTTCGCATACAATTAGCGTTTAAATTTTTCTTTACTGCTTTAGAGAAATACAAAGGGATTAAAAAAATGATATGTTTATATATTAGATGATTCTTATATCTTTAATTAAAAGATTTTTTGTCATTTAAACTCGATAAAATTACAAGAAAAATGTTGGAATTACATTGTACATTATTCAGCAATTAAATGATATTTGTATATTAACTGCATTATAGAAAATTTACTCAGTTTACAAAAAATCCTATGTAAGAATATCGAAAATTTTTCGTTTTTTTAGGCATACACATATTTCCTATGATACAAAATCGATTTTTTTACAGGTATTATATTGAAAAATGTATGTAATTTTCGCATACAATTAGTTTTTAAATGTTTTTTTACTGCGCTAGAGAAAAACTAAAGGACTACAAAAATGATATGTTTATATATTAAATGATTCTTATATCTTTAATTAAAAGATTTTTCTTCATTTAAACTCGATAAAATTACAAAAAAAATGTTGGAATTACATTGTACATTATTCAGCAATAGAATGATATTTGTATATTAACTGCATTATAGAAAAATTACACAGTCTACAAAAATCCGATGTAAGAATATCGAAAATTTTTCGTTTTTTTAGGTATACACATATTTCCTATGATACAAAATCGGCTTTTTTACAGGTATTATATTGAAAAATGTATGTAATTTTCGCATACTGATAACGTTAGTAAATGTTTCTTTACTGCGTTAGAGAAAAACTAAAGGGATTAAAAAAATGATATGTTTATATATTAGATGATTCTTACATCTTCAATTAAAAGATTTTTTGTCATTTAAACTCGATAAAATTACAAGAAAAATGTTGTAATTACATTGTACATTATTAAGTAATCAAATGATATTTGTATATTAACTGCATTATAAAAAAATTACTCAGTCAACAAAAATCCTATGTAAGAATATCGAAAATTTTTCGTTTCTTTAGGTATAGACATATTTCCTATGATACAAAATCGATTTTTTTACAGGTATTATATTGAAAAATGTATGTAATTTTCGCATACAATTAGCGTTTAAATTTTTCTTTACTGCTTTAGAGAAATACAAAGGGATTAAAAAAATGATATGTTTATATATTAGATGATTCTTATATCTTTAATTAAAAGATTTTTTGTCATTTAAACTCGATAAAATTACAAGAAAAATGTTGGAATTACATTGTACATTATTCAGCAATTAAATGATATTTGTATATTAACTGCATTATAGAAAATTTACTCAGTCTACAAAAATCCTATGTAAGAATATCGAAAATTTTTCGTTTTTTTAGGCATACACATATTTCCTATGATACAAAATCGATTTTTTTACAGGTATTATATTAAAAAATGTATGTAATTCTCGCATACAATTAGTTTTTAAATGTTTCTTTACTGCGCTAGAGAAAAACTAAAGGACTACAAAAATGATATGTTTATATATTAGATGATTCTTATATCTTTAATTAAAAGATTTTTCTTCATTTAAACTCGATAAAATTACAAAAAAAATGTTGGAATTACATTGTACATTATTCAGCAATAAAATGATATTTGTATATTAACTGCATTATAGAAAAATTACTCAGTCTACAAAAATCCGATGTAAGAATATCGAAAATTTTTCGTTTTTTTAGGTATACACATATTTCCTATGATACAAAATCGGCTTTTTTACAGGTATTATATTGAAAAATGTATGTAATTTTCGCATACTGATAACGTTAGTATGTTTCTTTACTGCGTTAGAGAAAAACTAAGGGATTAAAAAAATGATATGTTTATATATTAGATGATTCTTACATCTTCAATTAAAAGATTTTTTGTCATTTAAACTCGATAAAATTACAAGAAAAATGTTGTAATTACATTGTACATTATTAAGTAATCAAATGATATTTGTATATTAACTGCATTATAAAAAAATTACTCAGTCAACAAAAATCCTATGTAAGAATATCGAAAATTTTTCGTTTCTTTAGGTATAGACATATTTCCTATGATACAAAATCTATTTTTTTACAGGTATTATATTGAAAAATGTATGTAATTTTCGCATACAATTAGCGTTTAAATTTTTCTTTACTGCTTTAGAGAAATACAAAGGGATTAAAAAAATGATATGTTTATATATTAGATGATTCTTATATCTTTAATTAAAAGATTTTTTGTCATTTAAACTCGATAAAATTACAAGAAAAATGTTGGAATTACATTGTACATTATTCAGCAATTAAATGATATTTGTATATTAACTGCATTATAGAAAATTTACTCAGTTTACAAAAATCCTATGTAAGAATATCGAAAATTTTTCGTTTTTTTAGGCATACACATATTTCCTATGATACAAAATCGATTTTTTTACAGGTATTATATTGAAAAATGTATGTAATTTTCGCATACAATTAGTTTTTAAATGTTTTTTTACTGCGCTAGAGAAAAACTAAAGGACTACAAAAATGATATGTTTATATATTAAATGATTCTTATATCTTTAATTAAAAGATTTTTCTTCATTTAAACTCGATAAAATTACAAAAAAAATGTTGGAATTACATTGTACATTATTCAGCAATAGAATGATATTTGTATATTAACTGCATTATAGAAAAATTACACAGTCTACAAAAATCCGATGTAAGAATATCGAAAATTTTTCGTTTTTTTAGGTATACACATATTTCCTATGATACAAAATCGGCTTTTTTACAGGTATTATATTAAAAAATGTATGTAATTCTCCCATACAATTAGTTTTTAAATGCTTCTTTACTGCCTTAGAGAAAAACTAAAGGATTAAAAAAATTATATGTTTATACATTATATGATTCTAATATCTTTAAATGTAAGAAATATTATCATTTAAACTTGATAAAATTAAAAGAAAAATGTTGGAATTACATTGTACATTATTCAGCAATCAAATGATATTTGTATATTAACTGCATTATAGAAAAATTACTCAGTCTACAAAAATCCTATGTAAGAATATCGAGAATTTTTCGTTTTTTTAGGTATACACATATTTCCTATGATACAAAATCGATTTTTTTACAGGTATTATATTGAAAAATGTATGTAATTTTTGCATATAATTAGCGTTTAAATTTTTCTTTACTGCGTTAGAGAAATACAAAGGGATTAAAAAAATGATATGTTTATATATTAGATGATTTTTATATCTTTTATTAAAAGATTTTTCTTCATTTAAACTCGATAAAATTACAAAAAAAATGTTGGAATTACATTGAACATTATTCAGCAATAAAATGATATTTGTATATTAACTGCATTATAGAAAAATTACTCAGTCTACAAAAATCCTATGTAAGAATATCGAAAATTTTTCGTTTTTTTAGGCATACACATATTTCCTATGATACAAAATCGATTTTTTTACAGGTATTATATTGAAAAATGTATGTAATTCTCGCATACAATTAGTTTTTAAATGTTTCTTTACTGCGTTAGAGAAAAACTAAAGGACTACAAAAATGATATGTTTATATATTAGATGATTCTTATATCTTTAATTAAAAGATTTTTCTTCTTTTAAACTCGATAAAATTACAAAAAAAATGTTGGAATTACATTGTACATTATTCAGCAATAAAATGATATTTGTATATTAACTGCATTATAGAAAAATTACTCAGTCTACAAAAATCCGATGTAAGAATATCGAAAATTTTTCGTTTTTTTAGGTATACACATATTTCCTATGATACAAAATCGGCTTTTTTACAGGTATTATATTAAAAAATGTATGTAATTTTCGCATACTGATAACGTTAGTATGTTTCTTTACTGCGTTAGAGAAAAACTAAGGGATTAAAAAAATGATATGTTTATATATTAGATGATTCTTACATCTTCAATTAAAAGATTTTTTGTCATTTAAACTCGATAAAATTACAAGAAAAATGTTGTAATTACATTGTACATTATTAAGTAATCAAATGATATTTGTATATTAACTGCATTATAAAAAAATTACTCAGTCAACAAAAATCCTATGTAAGAATATCGAAAATTTTTCGTTTCTTTAGGTATAGACATATTTCCTATGATACAAAATCTATTTTTTTACAGGTATTATATTGAAAAATGTATGTAATTTTCGCATACAATTAGCGTTTAAATTTTTCTTTACTGCTTTAGAGAAATACAAAGGGATTAAAAAAATGATATGTTTATATATTAGATGATTCTTATATCTTTAATTAAAAGATTTTTTGTCATTTAAACTCGATAAAATTACAAGAAAAATGTTGGAATTACATTGTACATTATTCAGCAATCAAATGATATTTGTATATTAACTGCATTATAGAAAAATTACTCAGTCTACAAAAATCCTATGTAAGAATATCGAAAATTTTTCGTTTTTTTAGGCATACACATATTTCCTATGATACAAAATCGATTTTTTTACAGGTATTATATTGAAAAATGTATGTAATTCTCGCATACAATTAGTTTTTAAATGTTTCTTTACTGCGCTAGAGAAAAACTAAAGGACTACAAAAATGATATGTTTATATATTAGATGATTCTTATATCTTTAATTAAAAGATTTTTCTTCATTTAAACTCGATAAAATTACAAAAAAAATGTTGGAATTACATTGTACATTATTCAGCAATAAAATGATATTTGTATATTAACTGCATTATAGAAAAATTACTCAGTCTACAAAAATCCGATGTAAGAATATCGAAAATTTTTCGTTTTTTTAGGTATACACATATTTCCTATGATACAAAATCGGCTTTTTTACAGGTATTATATTGAAAAATGTATGTAATTTTTGCATACTGATAACGTTAGTATGTTTCTTTACTGCGTTAGAGAAAAACTAAGGGATTAAAAAAAGATATGTTTATATATTAGATGATTCTTACATCTTGAATTAAAAGATTTTTTGTCATTTAAACTCGATAAAATTACAAGAAAAATGTTGTAATTACATTGTACATTATTAAGAAATCAAATGATATTTGTATATTAACTGCATTATAAAAAAATTACTCAGTCAACAAAAATCCTATGTAAGAATATCGAAAATTTTTCGTTTCTTTAGGTATAGACATATTTCCTATGATACAAAATCTATTTTTTTACAGGTATTATATTGAAAAATGTATGTAATTTTCGCATACAATTAGCGTTTAAATTTTTCTTTACTGCTTTAGAGAAATACAAAGGGATTAAAAAAATTATATGTTTATATATTAGATGATTCTTATATCTTTAATTAAAAGATTTTTCTTCATTTAAACTCGATAAAATTACAAAAAAAATGTTGGAATTACATTGTACATTATTCAGCAATAGAATGATATTTGTATATTAACTGCATTATAGAAAAATTACTCAGTCTACAAAAATCCGATGTAAGAATATCGAAAATTTTTCGTTTTTTTAGGTATACACATATTTCCTATGATACAAAATCGGCTTTTTTACAGGTATTATATTTAAAAATGTATGTAATTCTCCCATACAATTAGTTTTTAAATGCTTCTTTACTGCCTTAGAGAAAAACTAAAGGATTAAAAAAATTATAT
The DNA here is from genome assembly GCF_049000335.1 of Polistes dominula. Taxonomy (NCBI): domain Eukaryota; kingdom Metazoa; phylum Arthropoda; class Insecta; order Hymenoptera; family Vespidae; genus Polistes; species Polistes dominula. The sequence continues at coordinate 35,264 of NW_028301017.1, forward strand.
GTTTATACATTATATGATTCTAATATCTTTAAATGTAAGAAATATTATCATTTAAACTTGATAAAATTAAAAGAAAAATGTTGGAATTACATTGTACATTATTCAGCAATCAAATGATATTTGTATATTAACTGCATTATAGAAAAATTACTCAGTCTACAAAAATCCTATGTAAGAATATCGAGAATTTTTCGTTTTTTTAGGTATACACATATTTCCTATGATACAAAATCGATTTTTTTACAGGTATTATATTGAAAAATGTATGTAATTTTCGCATATAATTAGCGTTTAAATTTTTCTTTACTGCGTTAGAGAAATACAAAGGGATTAAAAAATGATATGTTTATATATTAGATGATTTTTATATCTTTTATTAAAAGATTTTTCTTCATTTAAACTCGATAAAATTACAAAAAAAATGTTGGAATTACATTGTACATTATTTAGCAATCAAATGATATTTGTATATTAACTGCATTATAGAAAAATTACTCAGTCTACAAAAATCCTATGTAAGAATATCGAGAATTTTTCGTTTTTTTAGGTATACACATATTTCCTATGATACAAAATCGATTTTTTTACAGGTATTATATTAAAAAATGTATGTAATTATCGCATACAATTAGTTTTTAAATGTTAATTTACAGCGTTAGAGAAAAACTAAAAGATTACAAAAATGATATGTTTATATATTAGATGATTCTTATATCTTTAATTAAAAGATTTTTTGTCATTTAAACTCGATAAAATAACAAGAAAAATGTGGGAATTACATTGTACATTATTCAGCAATCAAATGATATTTGTATATTAACTGCATTATAGAAAAATTACTCAGTCTACAAAAATCCTATGTAAGAATATCGAAAATTTTTCGTTTTTTTAGGCATACACATATTTCCTATGATACAAAATCGATTTTTTTACAGGTATTATATTGAAAAATGTATGTAATTCTCGCATACAATTAGTTTTTAAATGTTTCTTTACTGCGCTAGAGAAAAACTAAAGGACTACAAAAATGATATGTTTATATATTAGATGATTCTTATATCTTTAATTAAAAGATTTTTTCTTCATTTAAACTCGATAAAATTACAAAAAAAATGTTGGAATTACATTGTACATTATTCAGCAATAAAATGATATTTGTATATTAACTGCATTATAGAAAAATTACTCAGTCTACAAAAATCCGATGTAAGAATATCGAAAATTTTTCGTTTTTTTAGGCATACACATATTTCCTATGATACAAAATCGATTTTTTTACAGGTATTATATTGAAAAATGTATGTAATTCTCGCATACAATTAGTTTTTAAATGTTTCTTTACTGCGTTAGAGAAAAACTAAAGGACTACAAAAATGATATGTTTATATATTAGATGATTCTTATATCTTTAATTAAAGAGATTTTTCTTCATTTAAACTCGATAAAAATTACAAAAAAAATGTTGGAATTACATTGTACATTATTCAGCAATAAAATGATATTTGTATATTAACTGCATTATAGAAAAATTACTCAGTCTACAAAAATCCTATGTAAGAATATCGAAAATTTTTCGTTTTTTTAGGTATACACATATTTCCTATGATACAAAATCGGCTTTTTTACAGGTATTATATTGAAAAATGTATGTAATTTTCGCATACTGATAACGTTAGTATGTTTCTTTACTGCGTTAGAGAAAAACTAAGGGATTAAAAAAATGATATGTTTATATATTAGATGATTCTTACATCTTCAATTAAAAGATTTTTTGTCATTTAAACTCGATAAAATTACAAGAAAAATGTTGGAATTACATTGTACATTATTAAGCAATCAAATGATATTTGTATATTAACTGCATTATAAAAAAATTACTCAGTCAACAAAAATCCTATGTAAGAATATCGAAAATTTTTCGTTTCTTTAGGTATAGACATATTTCCTATGATACAAAATCGATTTTTTTACAGGTATTATATTAAAAAATGTATGTAATTATCGCATACAATTAGTTTTTAAATGTTAATTTACAGCGTTAGAGAAAAACTAAAAGATTACAAAAATGATATGTTTATATATTAGATGATTCTTATATCTTTAATTAAAAGATTTTTTGTCATTTAAACTCGATAAAATAACAAGAAAAATGTGGGAATTACATTGTACATTATTCAGCAATCAAATGATATTTGTGTCACGTCCAGTGACGTCTAAATTCGAATTTCGTGCACAACACCCAAAAGTTTTAAATTTGGTAAACTCTGTCGTATTTGAATATTATTAGTCTGTTTGATTTTTGTGTAAAAGTAATTTGTTGAACTTTAGTTCGTATAATTTTGCGTGAAAATAGTTCTATAAGTACTATGTAAACCTTGCGAGATAAATTTTTCTTTTTCCATATATACATATATCTCCTACTTTTGTTTTAGTATATAAATTCGATACTTTGTATGTACATTAGTTATTAGATCAATCATAATAGATAATTTTCGTTCGCGCTAATGTACCTTGTTTTCACGCTATATACTTAAATATTTGGTAATTATACTTTTCTTTTCCTTATTGTTATTATTCTTTGTAAAGATAATTCTGTATTTCTTATGAGCGACCATCGATAAATTGTATTTTGTAGAATGGATAAAATAGAGTATTAAGAATCCATTGTCGTTCATAGAGGAATCTGCATTACTGACAGTGTCGGTCGGTAACTAGTTTAGTCGATAAGTAAATGTCGGTAATACCGACATTGCGTTCTTCCAGTACTGACTTGTCGGTCGACGTTATATTGGAATGATTGCTTTTAAATTATTATTTCAATGTGCATAAAATATTCATACTTTATTATATTATATTCGTTACTGATATTCTGTCTGCACGTGCATTTTTGCTGACGGCGCAGTCTCAGGAGCTCGCGCTTGATAACATTCCAATGTAACTGACACTTACCTTTCTTCGGAGAATTCGCGCTTGATAAAATTCCAATGTAAGTAATACTTATTTCTCTTCGAAGAATTCGCGCTTGATAAAATTCCAATGTAAGTAATACCTATTTCTCTTCGAAGAATTCGCGCTTGATAGTAACTAATATTTTTGTCAGCGAATTCTTCTCCTTGACGTGGGTCTCACGGTGTGGAAGTCAGTAGTGGGGGAAGCATTTTTGCGTAAGTGGGAGGTACTCCCACTCTTCCGAGACGGACGCTTCTTGCGATGCTGCGTTCATCCATGAAGTCAGTCCACCTTATATCATTATTAAGTACGTGTCAAAATTTGTCTAGTTTTGTTCTGGTACTCCAAGTGTACTTATAAAGTCCACCATATACAGTAATCGAGTACGTGTCTAACTTTGTCTAAAATTGTTTTGTACTAATTTTCTAAGTTCATTTATAAAGTCCATCTTATATAATCATTTGATACGTGTAAGAAATTTGTCTTAAGTTTTGTTCTAGTACTCCAAGTGTACTTATTAAGTCCACCTTATATAATTATTGAGTACGTTTCTTAAATTTGTCTAACGTTCGTTTAGTTTTGATTTTGAGTATTATTATATTAACCTACTACTGCGTATATCTAAAACGTGTGTTTGTTAAATATTGTGTGTGATCTTATTCGGTTATAAACGATTTATGAATATTAACTTGGTATTATGACTTAGGTTGATTTACAATCAGTTAATTTAAATTTTTCTTACTAAGTTCTCTCTCTCTTGTTTAATAGAACTTAGTCATTACTTTGAACATTTTATTCTTACGTATTATTGCTATCATTAATCTTGGCAAGCCTAAGTCCTTTATTTATTACCAAATTAATATTCCGTTAACATTGTTCATTTATAATTGTGTGTGTGTGCCACAAGGTGTTTATTGTGTGACAATTTAAATCTGAATTTAAATTTTAAAATATACTATATTGTTATTCTACATTGTGATTGTGATTTAACAACTGCACCCTTCCTTCAAACGCCAATTTCAGTCGGCATATTTGGATTGCATCTCCCATTGGCCAGCGCCGGAAACCAGGTAAGAATTAAAGATTTGGTTAACATCCAGGGTTGAGTTTTCTTTGACATATTGACGTCCGACGCTCCGGTATCCGCGAGTAAAGCCTATCCCGGGTAAAGTACTGGATAAGCAGGCTGACCCAAAAACAGGCAGTGACTTTCTTTCTCTTATCCGAGTAAACGACTGCTAGGTCGTGACCGGTTGAGAAATCTCTAAATTCGTTCTTACTCTTCAAGTAAGAACTGGTGACAGCGGCCACTCGTGAAATCTCTTCTCGAGACGTAACAAGTAACAAAAAAATTGGTGACAGCGGTGGGATAGCCCAAAATTGGTGGGACAGCCCAACATTACGGTTTGGTCACCTCGCGATACTCGTAGTTTGTCGGATATTTGCTACGGTTTGCTTACTTGGACTTTCGGATTGTTTCGTATAAATTTTGTTTTGTTTTTCGTTTGTTTGTTTAAACTAAATTTTTACAATTTAAAATGGCATCGGAACGCGCACGCGTTGGAGCAGAATCTCCAATTGGAACTAGTAGGGAATTTTTGGATAAGGAAAGCGAAATCAGACGAAAGATGGAAGATATAATGCTGATTCAAGAGCAGTTAGGCAAGGTTCAAATAGAAATATTTAAAAGACAGGAGGAACTAGACAAGAGGGAATCAGAAATCGAGGCACAAAGGCGGGAACTAGCGCGAAGAGAGCGCAGATTAGAGATTGGGGGAGGAGAGAATCAAAGATCAGATGATGAATATTCGGGCGACTTCCGAGGATTTGAGAGGACGCGTACTCCGGTGTGATTCATTTATCACTTTTGGGCACCCAGTAGTCTCCCGGCGACGCCAAAGCTACGCCGTGAAGACAACGAAACGCAGACAAGTACTT
>NW_028301018.1:0-43356 GCF_049000335.1 Polistes dominula
ATTCAAATACGACAGAGTTTACCAAATTTAAAACTTTTGGGTGTAGTGCACAAAGTTCGAATTTAGACGTCACTGGACGTGACACGGGCAACGAATCGAGAGCCCTCTTACATGCTCTCGCGAACTGGTTTACGGAAATATTGTGACCGTCAAACTTCGGAACCCCCTCCGTAATTTCGCAAATTTTAATCGACGGGCAACCGCTACGCGGTTGTGGGGTTGGCGGTCGCGAGGAGGCCAATGTACTCCTTAATAACTCGTTCTCTCGCCTAAGGCGATTCATTTCCAAATTATACTTATCCATATCGTCGTTGGGCGTTATCGAACGTCTTCGCGCGGGAACTGGGCGAGGCGACCCGCCTCGGGAGACACCGGGCGTCCGGGATACTGTGATAAATGAATCCACCGGAGTACGCTGTCCTCTCAAATCCTCGGAAGTCGCCCGAATATTCATCATCTGATCTTTGATTCTCTCCTCCCCCAATTTCTAATCTGCGCTCTCTTCGCGCTAGTTCCCGCCTTTGTGCTTCGATTTCTGATTCCCTCTTGTCTAGTTCCTCCTGTCTTTTAAATATTTCTATTTGAACTTTGCCTAACTGCTCTTGAATCAGCATTATATCTTCCATCTTTCGTCTGATTTCGCTTTCCTTATCCAAAAATTCCCTACTAGTTCCAATTGGAGATTCTGCTCCAGCGCGTGCACGTTCCGATGCCATTTTAAATTGTAAAAATTTAGTTTAAACAAACAAACAAAAAAAAAACAAAATTTATACGAAACAATCCGAAAGTCCAAGTAAGCAAACCGTAGAAAATATCCGACAAACTACGAGTATCGCGAGGTGACAAAACCGTATTGTTGGGCTATCCCTACCAATGATCCCACGCAATTTTGGGCAATCCCACCGCTGTCACCAATTTTTATGTTACTTGTTACGTCTCGAGAAGAGATTTCACGAGTGGCCGCTGTCACCAGTTCTTACTTGAAGAGTAAGAACGAATTTAGAGATTTCTCAACCGGTCACGACCTTGCAGTCGTTTACTCGGATAAGAGAAAGAAAGTCAATGCCTGTTTTTGGGTCAGCCTGCTTATCCAGTACTTTACCCGGGATAGGCTTTACTCGCGGATACCGGAGCGTCGGACGTCAATATGTCAAAGAAAACTCAACCCTGGATGTTAACCAAATCTTTAATTCTTACCTGGTTTCCGGTGCTGGCCAATGGGAGATGCAATCCAAATATGCCGACTGAAATTGGCGTTTGAAGGAAGGGTGCAGTTGTTAAATCACAATCACAATGTAGAATAACAATATAGTATATTTTAAAATTTAAATTTAGATTTAAATTGTTACACAATAAACACCTTGTTGCACACACACACAATTATTAATGAACAATGTTAACGGAATATTAATTTGGTAACAAATAAAGGACTTAGGCTTGCAAAGATTTATGATAGCAATAATAACTAAGAATAAAATGTTCAAAGTCAATGACTAAGTTCTATTAAACAAGAGAGAGAGAACTTAGTAAGAAAATTTAAATAAACTGATTGTAAATCAACCTAAGTTATAATACCAAATTAATATTCATAAATCGTCGACAATCGAATCAGATCACACCAGGCAAATTCCGTTCAACTCACGAACACACGATTTAGACACACGCAGTAGTAGGTTAATATAATAATACTTAAAATCAAAACTAAACGAACATTAGACAAATTTAAGAAACGTACTCAATAATTATATAAGGTGGACTTTATAAGTACACTTGGAGTACTAGAACAAAACTTAAGACAAATTTTTGACAAGTACCAAATGATTATATAAGATGGACTTATAAATGGACTTAGAAAATTATTACAAAACTAGACAACTCTTAGACAAATCTTAGACACGTACTCAATTACTGTATATGGTGGACTTATAAATGAACTCAGAAAATTAGTACAAAACTAGACAATCTTTAGACTAAGTTTTAGACACGTACTCGACTGATAATTTGTTAAGGTGGACTGACTTCATGGACGAACGTAGCATCGCAAGAAGCGTCCGTTTCGGAAGAGTGGGAGTACCTCCCACTTACGCAAAAATGCTTCCTCCACTACTGACTTCCACACCGTGAGACCCAAGTCAAGGAGAAGAATTCGCTGACAAAAATATTAGTTACTATCAAGCGCGAATTCTTCGAAGAGAAATAGGTATTACTTACATTGGAATTTTATCAAGCGCGAATTCTTCGAAGAGAAATAAGTATTACTTACATTGGAATTTTATCAAGCGCGAATTCTCCGAAGAAAGATAAGTGTCAGTTACATTGGAATGTTATCAAGCGCGAGCTCCTGGGACTGCGCCGTCAGCAAAAATGCACGTGCAGACAGAATATGAGTAACGAATATAATATAATAAAGTATGAATATTTTATGCACATTGAAATAATAATTTAAAAACAATCATTCCATTATAACGTCGACCGATAAGTCAGTACTGGAAGAACGCAATGTCGGTATTACCGACATTTACTTATCGACTAAACTAGTTACCGACCGACACTGTCAGTAATGCAGATCCCTCTATGAACGACAATGGATTCTCAATACTCCAATTTATCCATTCTACAAAATACAATTTATCGATGGTCGTTCATAGGAAATACAGAATTATCTTTACAAAGAATAATAACAATATGGAAAAGAAAAGCATAATTACCAAATATTTAAGTATATATGTAAGCGTGAAAATAAGGTACATTAGCGCGAACGAAAATGATCTATTATAATTGATCTAATAACTAATGTACATACAAAGTATCGAATTTATATACTAAAACAAACAGTATGAGATATATGTATATATATATAAAAAGAAAAATTTTTCTCGCAAGGTTTACATAGTACTTATAGAACTATTTTCACGCAAAATTATACAAACTAAAGTTTAACAAATTACTTTTACGCAAAAATTAAACAGACTAATAATATTCAAATACGACAGAGTTTACCAAATTTAAAACTTTTTGGGTGTAGTGCACGAAATTCGAATTTGGACGTCACTGGACGTGACAACAAAATTCCGACCTGTATTTACATTTTTTAAAATATCTCAAAAACTAAGCAAGATAGAGCGATTTTACAAGTATTGTGTTTTGTAGACAATTTAATTTCCTACAAAAAAGGTTATATACAAAATATTTTATCTCCCTTACTTTTCGAGATATATTAAAAAAAACAAAAAACAAATTCCGACCTTTTTTTACATTTTTTCATATATCTCAAAAACTGAGCAGGATAGAGCGATTTTACAAATATTGTGTTTTGTGAACAATTTTATTTCCTACAAAAAAGGTTATATACAACAATATTGTATCTCACTTACTTTTCGAGATATGTTAAAAGAAAGAAAAAACAAATTTCGAATTTTTTTTACATTTTTTAAAATATCTCAAAAACTAAGCAACATAGAGCGATTTAACAAACATTGTGTTTTGTAGACAATTTTATTTCCTACAAAAAAGTTTATATACAAAAATATTGTATCTCCCTTACTTATCGAGATATATTAAAAAAAAAAAAAACAAATTCCGACCTTTTTTTACATATTTTTAAATATCTCAAAAACTAAGCAAGATAGAGCGATTTTACAAACATTGTATTTTGTAGACAATTTTATTTCCCACGAAAAAGGCTATATACAAAAATATTGTATCTCCCTTAATTTTCGAGATATAATAAAAAAAAGAAAAAACAAATTCCGACCTGTATTTACATTTCTTAAAATATCTCAAAAACTAAGCAAAATAGAGCGATTTTACAAATATTGTGTTTTGTGAACAATTTAATTTCCTACAAAAAAGGTTATATACAAAAAATATTTTATCTCCCTTACTTTTCGAGATATATTTAAAAAAACAAAAAACAAATTCCGACCTTTTTTTACATTTTTTAATATATCTCAAAAACTGAGCAGGATAAAGCGATATTACAAATATTGTATTTTTTCAGCGAATTCCGTTTCCAACGAAAAAGGCTATATACAAAAATATTGTATCTCCCTTAATTTTCGAGATATAATAAAAAAAAGAAAAAACAAATTCCGACCTGTATTTACATTTTTTAAAATATCTCAAAAACTAAGCAAAAAATGAGCGATTTTACAAATATTTATTGTTTTGTAGACAATTTAATTTCCTACAAAAAAGGTTATATACAAAAATATTTTATCTCCCTTACTTTTCGAGATATGTTAAAAAAAAAAAAAACAATTTCCGACCTTGTGTTACATTTTTTAAAATATCTCAAAAACTAAGCAAAATAGAGCGATTTTACAACCATTGTGTTTTGTAGACAATTTAATTTCCTACAAAATAAGTTATATACAAAAAAATTGTATCTCCCTTAATTTTCGAGATATAATAAAAAAAAAGAAAAAACAAATTCCGACCTGTATTTACATTTTTTAAAATATCTCAAAAACTAAACAAAATAGAGCGATTTTACAAATATTGTGTTTTGTAGACAATTTAATTTCCTACAATAAAGGTTATATACAAAAATATTTTATCTCCCTTACTTTTCGAGATATATTAAAAAAACAAAAAACAAATTCCGACCTTTTTTTACATTTTTTAATATATCTCAAAAACTGGGTAGGATAAAACTTGATATTACAAATATTGTGTTTTGTAGACAATTTTATTTCCTACAAAAAAGGTTATATACAACAATATTGTATCTCCCTTACTTTTCGAGATATGTTAAAAGAAAGAAAAAACAATTTTCGAACTTTTTTTACATTTTTTAAAATATCTCAAAAACTAAGCAAAATAGAGCGATTTTACAAACATTGTGTTTTGTAGACAATTTAATTTCCAACAAAAAAGGTTATATACAAAAAATTGTATCTCCCTTAATTTTCAAAATATATTAATAAAATAAAAAACAAATTCCCACCGTTTTTACATTTTTTAAAAATATCTCGAAAACTAAGCCAAATAGAGCGATTTTACAAATATTTTGTTTTGTAGACAATTTAATTTCCTACAAAAAAAATTATATACAAAAATATTTTATCTCTCTTACTTTTCGAGATATATTAAAAAAAACAAAAAACAAATTCCAACCTTTTATTACATTTTTTAAAATATCTCAAAAACTAAGCAAGACAGAGCGAATTACAAAAATTGTGTTTTGTAGACAATTTTATTTCCTACAAAAAAGGTTATATACAACAATATTGTATCTCCCTTACTTTTCGAGATATGTTAAAAGAAAGAAAAAACAAATTTCGACTTTTTTTACATTCTTTAAAATATCTCAAAAACTAAGCAAGATAGAGCGATTTTACAAACATTGTGTTTTGTAGACAATTTTATTTCCTACAAAAAAGGTTATATACAAAAATATTTTATCTCCCTTAATTTTTGAGATATATTAAAAAAAAAAAAAAACAAATTTCGACCTTTTTTTACATTTTTTAAAATTTCTCAAAAACTAAGCCTAAGATAGAGCGATTTTACAAATATTGTCCTTTGTAGACAATTTTATTTCCTACGAAAAAGGTAATATACAAAAATAGTGTATCTTTCATTACTTTTCGCGATATATAAAAAAAAAACAAAAAACAAATTCCGACCTTTTTTTACATTTTTTAAAATATCTCAAAAACTAAGCAAGATAGAGCGATTTTACAAATATTGTATTTTGTAGACAAATTTATTTTCTACAAAAAAAGATTATATACAAAAATATTGTATCTCCCATACTTTTCGAGATATATTAAAAAAAAAAAAAAACAAATTTCGACCTTTTTTTACATTTTTTAAAATATCTCAAAAACTGAGCAGGATAGAGCGATTTTACAAATATTGTGTTTTGTAGACAATTTCATTTTTCCTACAAAAAAGGTTATATACAACACTATTGTATCTTCCATACTTTTCGAGATATATTAAAAGAAAGAAAAAACAAATTCCCACCTTTTTTCACATTTTTTAAAATATCTCAAAAACTAAGCAAGATAGAGCGATTTAACAAACATTGTGTTTTGTAGACAGTATTATTTCCTACCCAAATTGTTATATACAAAAATATTGTATCTATCTTACTGTTCGAGATATATTAAAAAAAAAAAAAAAACAAATTACGTCCTTTTTTTTCACTCTTTAAAATATCTCAAAAACCAAGCAAGATAGAGCGATTTTACAATTGTTGTGTTTTGTAGACAGTTTTATTTCCAACAAAAAAAGTTATATACAAAAATATTGTATCTCCTTACTTTTCGAGATATATTAAAAAAAACAAAAATCAAATTCCGACCTTTTTTTACATTTTAAGAAATATCTCTTTCGCCCGGCAAGATAGAGCGATTTTACAAATATTGTGTTTTGTAGACAATTTTATTTCCTACAAAAAAGGTTATATACAAAAATATTGTATCTCCCTTACTTTTCGAGATATATTAAAAAAAACAAAAAACAAATTTCGACCTTTTTTTACATTTCTTAAAATTTCTCAAAAACTAAGCAAGATAGAGTGATTTTACAAATACTGTCTTTTGTAGACAATTTTTATTTCCTACAAAGAAGGTATTATACAAAAATATTGTATCTTACTTACTTTTCGCGTTATATTAAAAAAAAAGAAAAAAACAAATTCTGACATTTTTTTCCATTTTTAAAATATCTCAAAAACTAAGCAAGATAGAGCGATTTTACGAATACTTTGTGTGGTAGACAATTTATTTCCTACAAAAAAGGTGATATACAAAAATATTCTATCTCCCTTACTTTTTTCGAGATATAATAAAAAAAGAAAAAACAAAATCCGACCTTTTTTTACATTTTTTAAAATATCTCAAAAACTAAGCAAGATAGAGCGATTTTACATATATGGTGTTTTGTAGACAATTTTATTTCCTACAAAAAAGGTTATATACGAAAATATTGTATCTTCCTTACTTTTCGCGATATACATTAAAAAAAAAGAAAAACAAATTCTGACCATTTTTTACATTTTTTAAAATATCTCAAAAACTAAGAAAAGAAGGAGCGATTTTACAAATACTGTGTTTTGTAGACAATTTTATTTCCTACAAAAAAGGTTACATACAAAAATATTGTATCTCCCCTACTTTTCGAGACATATTAATATATACAAAAAACAAATTCCGAACCTTTTTTTTACATTTTTTAAAATATCTCAAACACTAAGCAAGACAGAGCGATTTTACAAATATTGTGTTTTGTAGACAATTTTATTTCCTACAAAAAAAAGGTTATAAACAAAAATATTGTATCTTTTTCATACTTTTTCGAGATATATTAAAAAAAAACAAAAAACAAATTCCCACCTTTTTTTTACATTTTTTAAAAAAACTCAAAAACTAAGGAAGATAGAGCCATTTTTTATCAAATATTGTGTTTTTTAGACAATTTTATTCCCTACAAAAAAAAGAGTTATATACAAAAAAATATTGTATCTCCCTTACTTTTCGAGATATAGTAAAAAAAACAAAAAACAAATTTTGTTTTTTTTTTACATTTTTTAAAATATCTCAAAAAAACTAAGCAATAAAGAGCGATTTTACAAATATTGTGTTTTGTAGAAAATTTTATTTTTTCTACAAAAAAGGGGTTATATACAAAAATATTGTATCTCCCTTACTTTTCGAGATATATTAAAAAAAAAAAACAAAAAACAAATTCCGACCTTTTTTTACATTTTTTAAAATATCTCAAAAACTAAGCAAGATAGAGCGATTTTACAAATATTGTGTTTTGTAGACAATTTTATTTCCTACAAAAAAGGTTATATACAAAAATATTGTATCTCCCTTACTTTTCGAGATATATTAAAAAAAAAAAAAACAAATTCCGACCTTTTTTTACATTTTTTAAAATATCTCAAAAACTAAGCAAGATAGAGCGATTTTACAAATATTGTGTTTTGTAGACAATTTTATTTCCTACAAAAAAGGTTATATACAAAAATATTGTATCTCCCTTACTTTTCGAGATATATTAAAAAAAAAAAAAACAAATTCCGACCTTTTTTTACATTTTTTAAAATATCTCAAAAACTAAGCAAGATAGAGCGATTTTACAAATATTGTGTTTTGTAGACAATTTTATTTCCTACAAAAAAGGTTATATACAAAAATATTGTATCTCCCTTACTTTTCGAGATATATTAAAAAAAAAAAAAAACAAATTCCGACCTTTTTTTACATTTTTTAAAATATCACAAAAACTAAGCAAGAAAGATCGATTTTACAAATATTGTGTTTTGTAGACAATTTTATTTCCTACAAAAAAGGTTATATACAAAAATATTGTATCTCCCTTACTTTTCGAGATATATTAAAAAAAAGAAAAAACAAATTCCGACCTTTTTTTTACATTTTTTAAAATATCTCAAAAACTAAGCAAGATAGAGCGATTTTACAAATATTGTGTTTTGTAGACAATTTTATTTCCTACAAAAAAGGTTATATACAAAAATATTGTATCTCCCTTACTTTTCGAGATATATTAAAAAAAGAAAAAACAAATTCCGACCTTTTTTTACATTTTTTAAAATATCTCAAAAACTAAGCAAGATAGAGCGATTTTACAAATATTGTGTTTTGTAGACAATTTTATTTCCTACAAAAAAGGTTATATACAAAAATATTGTATCTCCCTTACTTTTCGAGATATATTAAAAAAAAGAAAAAACAAATTCCGACCTTTTTTTACATTTTTTAAAATATCTCAAAAACTAAGCAAGATAGAGCGATTTTACAAATATTGTGTTTTGTAGACAATTTTATTTCCTACAAAAAAGGTTATATACAAAAATATTGTATCTCCCTTACTTTTCGAGATATATTAAAAAAAAGAAAAAACAAATTCCGACCTTTTTTTACATTTTTTAAAATATCTCAAAAACTAAGCAAGATAGAGCGATTTTACAAATATTGTGTTTTGTAGACAATTTTATTTCCTACAAAAAAGGTTATATACAAAAATATTGTATCTCCCTTACTTTTCGAGATATATTAAAAAAAAAGAAAAAACAAATTCCGACCTTTTTTTACATTTTTTAAAATATCTCAAAAACTAAGCAAGATAGAGCGATTTTACAAATATTGTGTTTTGTAGACAATTTTATTTCCTACAAAAAAGGTTATATACAAAAATATTGTATCTCCCTTACTTTTCGAGATATATTAAAAAAAAGAAAAAACAAATTCCGACCTTTTTTTACATTTTTTAAAATATCTCAAAAACTAAGCAAGATAGAGCGATTTTACAAATATTGTGTTTTGTAGACAATTTTATTTCCTACAAAAAAGGTTATATACAAAAATATTGTATCTCCCTTACTTTTCGAGATATATTAAAAAAAAGAAAAAACAAATTCCGACCTTTTTTTACATTTTTTAAAATATCTCAAAAACTAAGCAAGATAGAGCGATTTTACAAATATTGTGTTTTGTAGACAATTTTATTTCCTACAAAAAAGGTTATATACAAAAATATTGTATCTCCCTTACTTTTCGAGATATATTAAAAAAAGAAAAAACAAATTCCGACCTTTTTTTTACATTTTTTAAAATATCTCAAAAACTAAGCAAGATAGAGCGATTTTACAAATATTGTGTTTTGTAGACAATTTTATTTCCTACAAAAAAGGTTATATACAAAAATATTGTATCTCCCTTACTTTTCGAGATATATTAAAAAAAAAAGAAAAAACAAATTCCGACCTTTTTTTACATTTTTTAAAATATCTCAAAAACTAAGCAAGATAGAGCGATTTTACAAATATTGTGTTTTGTAGACAATTTTATTTCCTACAAAAAAGGTTATATACAAAAATATTGTATCTCCCTTACTTTTCGAGATATATTAAAAAAAAGAAAAAACAAATTCCGACCTTTTTTTACATTTTTTAAAATATCTCAAAAACTAAGCAAGATAGAGCGATTTTACAAATATTGTGTTTTGTAGACAATTTTATTTCCTACAAAAAAGGTTATATACAAAAATATTGTATCTCCCTTACTTTTCGAGATATATTAAAAAAAAGAAAAAACAAATTCCGACCTTTTTTTACATTTTTTAAAATATCTCAAAAACTAAGCAAGATAGAGCGATTTTACAAATATTGTGTTTTGTAGACAATTTTATTTCCTACAAAAAAGGTTATATACAAAAATATTGTATCTCCCTTACTTTTCGAGATATATTAAAAAAAGAAAAAACAAATTCCGACCTTTTTTTACATTTTTTAAAATATCTCAAAAACTAAGCAAGATAGAGCGATTTTACAAATATTGTGTTTTGTAGACAATTTTATTTCCTACAAAAAAGGTTATATACAAAAATATTGTATCTCCCTTACTTTTCGAGATATATTAAAAAAAAGAAAAAACAAATTCCGACCTTTTTTTACATTTTTTAAAATATCTCAAAAACTAAGCAAGATAGAGCGATTTTACAAATATTGTGTTTTGTAGACAATTTTATTTCCTACAAAAAAGGTTATATACAAAAATATTGTATCTCCCTTACTTTTCGAGATATATTAAAAAAAAGAAAAAACAAATTCCGACCTTTTTTTACATTTTTTAAAATATCTCAAAAACTAAGCAAGATAGAGCGATTTTACAAATATTGTGTTTTGTAGACAATTTTATTTCCTACAAAAAAGGTTATATACAAAAATATTGTATCTCCCTTACTTTTCGAGATATATTAATATAAAGAAAAAACAAATTCCGACCTTTTTTTACATTTTTTAAAATATCTCAAAAACTAAGCAAGATAGAGCGATTTTACAAATATTGTGTTTTGTAGACAATTTTATTTCCTACAAAAAAGGTTATATACAAAAATATTGTATCTCCCTTACTTTTCGAGATATATTAAAAAAAAGAAAAAACAAATTCCGACCTTTTTTTACATTTTTTAAAATATCTCAAAAACTAAGCAAGATAGAGCGATTTTACAAATATTGTGTTTTGTAGACAATTTTATTTCCTACAAAAAAGGTTATATACAAAAATATTGTATCTCCCTTACTTTTCGAGATATATTAATAAAAAGAAAAAACAAATTCCGACCTTTTTTTACATTTTTTAAAATATCTCAAAAACTAAGCAAGATAGAGCGATTTTACAAATATTGTGTTTTGTAGACAATTTTATTTCCTACAAAAAAGGTTATATACAAAAATATTGTATCTCCCTTACTTTTCGAGATATATTAAAAAAAAGAAAAAACAAATTCCGACCTTTTTTTACATTTTTTAAAATATCTCAAAAACTAAGCAAGATAGAGCGATTTTACAAATATTGTGTTTTGTAGACAATTTTATTTCCTACAAAAAAGGTTATATACAAAAATATTGTATCTCCCTTACTTTTCGAGATATATTAAAAAAAAGAAAAAACAAATTCCGACCTTTTTTTACATTTTTTAAAATATCTCAAAAACTAAGCAAGATAGAGCGATTTTACAAATATTGTGTTTTGTAGACAATTTTATTTCCTACAAAAAAGGTTATATACAAAAATATTGTATCTCCCTTACTTTTCGAGATATATTAATATATAGAAAAAACAAATTCCGACCTTTTTTTACATTTTTTAAAATATCACAAAAACTAAGCAAGAAAGATTGATTTTACAAATATTGTGTTTTGTAGACAATTTTATTTCCTACAAAAAAGGTTATATACAAAAATATTGTATCTCCCTTACTTTTCGAGATATATTAAAAAAAAGAAAAAACAAATTCCGACCTTTTTTTACATTTTTTAAAATATCTCAAAAACTAAGCAAGATAGAGCGATTTTACAAATATTGTGTTTTGTAGACAATTTTATTTCCTACAAAAAAGGTTATATACAAAAATATTGTATCTCCCTTACTTTTCGAGATATATTAAAAAAAAGAAAAAACAAATTCCGACCTTTTTTTACATTTTTTAAAATATCTCAAAAACTAAGCAAGATAGAGCGATTTTACAAATATTGTGTTTTGTAGACAATTTTATTTCCTACAAAAAAGGTTATATACAAAAATATTGTATCTCCCTTACTTTTCGAGATATATTAAAATATAGAAAAAACAAATTCCGACCTTTTTTTACATTTTTTAAAATATCTCAAAAACTAAGCAAGATAGAGCGATTTTACAAATATTGTGTTTTGTAGACAATTTTATTTCCTACAAAAAAGGTTATATACAAAAATATTGTATCTCCCTTACTTTTCGAGATATATTAAAAAAAAGAAAAAACAAATTCCGACCTTTTTTTACATTTTTTAAAATATCTCAAAAACTAAGCAAGATAGAGCGATTTTACAAATATTGTGTTTTGTAGACAATTTTATTTCCTACAAAAAAGGTTATATACAAAAATATTGTATCTCCCTTACTTTTCGAGATATATTAAAAAAAAGAAAAAACAAATTCCGACCTTTTTTTACATTTTTTAAAATATCTCAAAAACTAAGCAAGATAGAGCGATTTTACAAATATTGTGTTTTGTAGACAATTTTATTTCCTACAAAAAAGGTTATATACAAAAATATTGTATCTCCCTTACTTTTCGAGATATATTAAAAAAAAGAAAAAACAAATTCCGACCTTTTTTTACATTTTTTAAAATATCTCAAAAACTAAGCAAGATAGAGCGATTTTACAAATATTGTGTTTTGTAGACAATTTTATTTCCTACAAAAAAGGTTATATACAAAAATATTGTATCTCCCTTACTTTTCGAGATATATTAATATATAGAAAAAACAAATTCCGACCTTTTTTTACATTTTTTAAAATATCACAAAAACTAAGCAAGATAGATTGATTTTACAAATATTGTGTTTTGTAGACAATTTTATTTCCTACAAAAAAGGTTATATACAAAAATATTGTATCTCCCTTACTTTTCGAGATATATTAAAAAAAAGAAAAAACAAATTCCGACCTTTTTTTACATTTTTTAAAATATCTCAAAAACTAAGCAAGATAGAGCGATTTTACAAATATTGTGTTTTGTAGACAATTTTATTTCCTACAAAAAAGGTTATATACAAAAATATTGTATCTCCCTTACTTTTCGAGATATATTAAAAAAAAGAAAAAACAAATTCCGACCTTTTTTTACATTTTTTAAAATATCTCAAAAACTAAGCAAGATAGATCGATTTTACAAATATTGTGTTTTGTAGACAATTTTATTTCCTACAAAAAAGGTTATATACAAAAATATTGTATCTCCCTTACTTTTCGAGATATATTAAAAAAAAGAAAAAACAAATTCCGACCTTTTTTTACATTTTTTAAAATATCTCAAAAACTAAGCAAGATAGAGCGATTTTACAAATATTGTGTTTTGTAGACAATTTTATTTCCTACAAAAAAGGTTATATACAAAAATATTGTATCTCCCTTACTTTTCGAGATATATTAATATATAGAAAAAACAAATTCCGACCTTTTTTTACATTTTTTAAAATATCACAAAAACTAAGCAAGAAAGATTGATTTTACAAATATTGTGTTTTGTAGACAATTTTATTTCCTACAAAAAAGGTTATATACAAAAATATTGTATCTCCCTTACTTTTCGAGATATATTAAAAAAAAGAAAAAACAAATTCCGACCTTTTTTTACATTTTTTAAAATATCTCAAAAACTAAGCAAGATAGAGCGATTTTACAAATATTGTGTTTTGTAGACAATTTTATTTCCTACAAAAAAGGTTATATACAAAAATATTGTATCTCCCTTACTTTTCGAGATATATTAAAAAATAAGAAAAAACAAATTCCGACCTTTTTTTACATTTTTTAAAATATCTCAAAAACTAAGCAAGATAGAGCGATTTTACAAATATTGTGTTTTGTAGACAATTTTATTTCCTACAAAAAAGGTTATATACAAAAATATTGTATCTTCCTTACTTTTCGAGATATATTAAAAAAAAGAAAAAACAAATTCCGACCTTTTTTTACATTTTTTAAAATATCTCAAAAACTAAGCAAGATAGAGCGATTTTACAAATATTGTGTTTTGTAGACAATTTTATTTCCTACAAAAAAGGTTATATACAAAAATATTGTATCTCCCTTACTTTTCGAGATATATTAATATATAGAAAAAACAAATTCCGACCTTTTTTTACATTTTTTAAAATATCACAAAAACTAAGCAAGAAAGATTGATTTTACAAATATTGTGTTTTGTAGACAATTTTATTTCCTACAAAAAAGGTTATATACAAAAATATTGTATCTCCCTTACTTTTCGAGATATATTAAAAAAAAGAAAAAACAAATTCCGACCTTTTTTTACATTTTTTAAAATATCTCAAAAACTAAGCAAGATAGAGCGATTTTACAAATATTGTGTTTTGTAGACAATTTTATTTCCTACAAAAAAGGTTATATACAAAAATATTGTATCTCCCTTACTTTTCGAGATATATTAAAAATAAGAAAAAACAAATTCCGACCTTTTTTTACATTTTTTAAAATATCTCAAAAACTAAGCAAGATAGAGCGATTTTACAAATATTGTGTTTTGTAGACAATTTTATTTCCTACAAAAAAGGTTATATACAAAAATATTGTATCTCCCTTACTTTTCGAGATATATTAAAAAAAAGAAAAAACAAATTCCGACCTTTTTTTACATTTTTTAAAATATCTCAAAAACTAAGCAAGATAGAGCGATTTTACAAATATTGTGTTTTGTAGACAATTTTATTTCCTACAAAAAAGGTTATATACAAAAATATTGTATCTCCCTTACTTTTCGAGATATATTAATATATAGAAAAAACAAATTCCGACCTTTTTTTACATTTTTTAAAATATCACAAAAACTAAGCAAGAAAGATTGATTTTACAAATATTGTGTTTTGTAGACAATTTTATTTCCTACAAAAAAGGTTATATACAAAAATATTGTATCTCCCTTACTTTTCGAGATATATTAAAAAAAAGAAAAAACAAATTCCGACCTTTTTTTACATTTTTTAAAATATCTCAAAAACTAAGCAAGATAGAGCGATTTTACAAATATTGTGTTTTGTAGACAATTTTATTTCCTACAAAAAAGGTTATATACAAAAATATTGTATCTCCCTTACTTTTCGAGATATATTAAAAAAAAGAAAAAACAAATTCCGACCTTTTTTTACATTTTTTAAAATATCTCAAAAACTAAGCAAGATAGAGCGATTTTACAAATATTGTGTTTTGTAGACAATTTTATTTCCTACAAAAAAGGTTATATACAAAAATATTGTATCTCCCTTACTTTTCGAGATATATTAATATATAGAAAAAACAAATTCCGACCTTTTTTTACATTTTTTAAAATATCACAAAAACTAAGCAAGAAAGATTGATTTTACAAATATTGTTTTTTGTAGACAATTTTATTTCCTACAAAAAAGGTTATATACAAAAATATTGTATCTCCCTTACTTTTCGAGATATATTAAAAAAAAGAAAAAACAAATTCCGACCTTTTTTTATATTTTTTAAAATATCTCAAAAACTAAGCAAGATAGAGCGATTTTACAAATATTGTGTTTTGTAGACAATTTTATTTCCTACAAAAAAGGTTATATACAAAAATATTGTATCTCCCTTACTTTTCGAGATATATTAATATATAGAAAAAACAAATTCCGACCTTTTTTTACATTTTTTAAAATATCACAAAAACTAAGCAAGAAAGATTGATTTTACAAATATTGTGTTTTGTAGACAATTTTATTTCCTACAAAAAAGGTTATATACAAAAATATTGTATCTCCCTTACTTTTCGAGATATATTAAAAAAAAGAAAAAACAAATTCCGACCTTTTTTTACATTTTTTAAAATATCTCAAAAACTAAGCAAGATAGAGCGATTTTACAAATATTGTGTTTTGTAGACAATTTTATTTCCTACAAAAAAGGTTATATACAAAAATATTGTATCTCCCTTACTTTTCGAGATATATTAATATATAGAAAAAACAAATTCCGACCTTTTTTTACATTTTTTAAAATATCTCAAAAACTAAGCAAGATAGAGCGATTTTACAAATATTGTGTTTTGTAGACAATTTTATTTCCTACAAAAAAGGTTATATACAAAAATATTGTATCTCCCTTACTTTTCGAGATATATTAAAAAAAAGAAAAAACAAATTCCGACCTTTTTTTACATTTTTTAAAATATCTCAAAAACTAAGCAAGATAGAGCGATTTTACAAATATTGTGTTTTGTAGACAATTTTATTTCCTACAAAAAAGGTTATATACAAAAATATTGTATCTCCCTTACTTTTCGAGATATATTAAAAAAAAGAAAAAACAAATTCCGACCTTTTTTTACATTTTTTAAAATATCTCAAAAACTAAGCAAGATAGAGCGATTTTACAAATATTGTGTTTTGTAGACAATTTTATTTCCTACAAAAAAGGTTATATACAAAAATATTGTATCTCCCTTACTTTTCGAGATATATTAATATATAGAAAAAACAAATTCCGACCTTTTTTTACATTTTTTAAAATATCACAAAAACTAAGCAAGAAAGATTGATTTTACAAATATTGTGTTTTGTAGACAATTTTATTTCCTACAAAAAAGGTTATATACAAAAATATTGTATCTCCCTTACTTTTCGAGATATATTAAAAAAAAGAAAAAACAAATTCCGACCTTTTTTTACATTTTTTAAAATATCTCAAAAACTAAGCAAGATAGAGCGATTTTACAAATATTGTGTTTTGTAGACAATTTTATTTCCTACAAAAAAGGTTATATACAAAAATATTGTATCTCCCTTACTTTTCGAGATATATTAATATATAGAAAAAACAAATTCCGACCTTTTTTTACATTTTTTAAAATATCTCAAAAACTAAGCAAGATAGAGCGATTTTACAAATATTGTGTTTTGTAGACAATTTTATTTCCTACAAAAAAGGTTATATACAAAAATATTGTATCTCCCTTACTTTTCGAGATATATTAAAAAAAAGAAAAAACAAATTCCGACCTTTTTTTACATTTTTTAAAATATCTCAAAAACTAAGCAAGATAGAGCGATTTTACAAATATTGTGTTTTGTAGACAATTTTATTTCCTACAAAAAAGGTTATATACAAAAATATTGTATCTCCCTTACTTTTCGAGATATATTAATATATAGAAAAAACAAATTCCGACCTTTTTTTACATTTTTTAAAATATCACAAAAACTAAGCAAGAAAGATTGATTTTACAAATATTGTGTTTTGTAGACAATTTTATTTCCTACAAAAAAGGTTATATACAAAAATATTGTATCTCCCTTACTTTTCGAGATATATTAAAAAAAAGAAAAAACAAATTCCGACCTTTTTTTACATTTTTTAAAATATCTCAAAAACTAAGCAAGATAGAGCGATTTTACAAATATTGTGTTTTGTAGACAATTTTATTTCCTACAAAAAAGGTTATATACAAAAATATTGTATCTCCCTTACTTTTCGAGATATATTAAAAAAAAGAAAAAACAAATTCCGACCTTTTTTTACATTTTTTAAAATATCTCAAAAACTAAGCAAGATAGAGCGATTTTACAAATATTGTGTTTTGTAGACAATTTTATTTCCTACAAAAAAGGTTATATACAAAAATATTGTATCTCCCTTACTTTTCGAGATATATTAAAAAAAAGAAAAAACAAATTCCGACCTTTTTTTACATTTTTTAAAATATCTCAAAAACTAAGCAAGATAGAGCGATTTTACAAATATTGTGTTTTGTAGACAATTTTATTTCCTACAAAAAAGGTTATATACAAAAATATTGTATCTCCCTTACTTTTCGAGATATATTAAAAAAATAGAAAAAACAAATTCCGACCTTTTTTTAAATACTTGCTTACTCATTCAAATAGGCAGGTATATGAACGCATGAACGTACGCACGTGCGTACGTAGATATCATATAATTACAGGTAGTAATTCTATTGCAAAATAAATCGCCTTATAAAGTAAAATATTTAATCATAAGAATATTCTCATATTTTTGAATCAGTTAAAGTTTATCCTTTTTTATTTTTGCAATTAAAAAGATATTTTGAGTTTATTAAACCTTAATCCTTTTAACGTATAATCCAAAGATTATTTAACATAAGGACGAAGCCTTAAATTTCTCTTTGTCTTTTTACATGGATAATGTACCATAAAATATTTATCTATCTTCAGTCCAATATGTTTTTCTATTTTTTTAAATTTATTTCTTGCATCGCGGTTTTTTTTGTATTTGCGAGAAAGAAGGGTGTATCTGAACGCGCTAAGGTTATACGGGGAAATTCAAAATAAATACGAATAATCAAAAGATATGTTCCAATTCCAAGAAATTCTTAAGTTTTTTTTTACAACAACTGTAAATATACGATTTTTCGTCTAAAAAGCAGGGTGAAAACCAAGATATTTATTCCTAAAAATTACTAAGGAGATTATTTAAAATAAAAATTTTTTTTCTATAAAATTTACTTTTATAAAAAAATATATTTCTAGCTAAAAGGGACACGTCAATTAAAAAATCAATTTTTTTTTCGATATTCTGAAAGAATATTATTTCAAAAATATCTCTTTAAATTTTGGTAAAGATCCGCGCCTTATTTACGAAACTGTAGTAGTTTAAACGGAGCGCGCCGTAGCGCTTCTAATAAGTTACCAAAACTTTAAACGTTAATTTCTCCTATTCGCGTTTTTACAACGGTGACCCTCGCTGCGTCCAGACCGTTTATCCGATCCTTACCAAATTTTGTACAGTAATACAAGATACACGTATCTAGGGAATGAACAAAAGGATTTTTCGAAAAACTGCCTTTTTTCGTAAAAAACTCAGCGATTTTTCTGCAAAAATGTCAATTTTTTCGCAACAAGTCGACTATTTTTAGAAAAAATTAAAATTGTCTTTCGTTAACATCCCTACTAAATTATAACACTCGGTTTTTTTCGTTTCTGATTACCGAACATTTCCCAGTGAGGGCCACACAAAACAACCTTTTTTTTGGACTCTTAGATAAGTGGCCACAGACAACAAAATTTACAATATTTTTACACACAAAAAATTGTAAATATAGTTGAGATATGTAACTTAAATATACCAAGAATTTGTATTGAAATGAAAAAAACTTGCTGCAAAAAAAATTCACAAAATACCGCTTTGTTTTTTACACTTAAAGGTATCGTGTCCCCTTAGGTTAAAGTTTTTTTTTCCTTTTTTTTAAATTCAATTTCTAAAATCGCGTTTTGATTTGCTTGTGTGTAGTAAAAAAGGGATCTAGGAATGCATTTTAGAACGTGTTAAGAAGAATAGAAATCTTTCAAGCATATTCAGAATTATCAAGAGATTCTTTAATATGCCGACGAGGTCTCAAATTTCTCTTTTTTCTTTTAAACGGATAATGTACAATAAAATATTTTTTATATTTCTTCATAGATTTTTACTTTTTATTTCTAAACAATTTGAAGAATCGCAGCTACTTTTGTATGTGTTAAGATAGAACTGTGTCTAGAAATGCTTGTTCAAATGCAATAAAGAAGAACATATTTTCTGCAGATTACACGGAAAAATACCATATATTCTTTATTATATGGCCAAAATATTTCATTTGCTTTTCTTATTTATTAAAGTTTTAAACAAACTCTTCCTGTCTAGAACACATTCCGTAAATTTTACTTTTTTAATGTATATTATATGAAAGAATATATTATTCTAGACAAGCAAGTCTATTACCAAAAAGGATATATGTTTCAAAAAAATATTTTTCTACGTTAAGTTCAACGTTTTTTTTCTTTTTTATTTTTTTAATCACTTATTGACATCGCGGCTCTCTTCAAATGTGTGTGAGAGTGAGAGAAAGACGAAGAGTGAGAGTGTATGGTGTGCGTGAAAACAATTGATGAATGTGAAAGATGTGTGAGAGTATGCAGCGATATCGGTATAAATGTGTGTGCGCGCAGCGATATGGATATGAGTGTGAGTGCGCGCAGCGATATGGGTATAAGTGTGAGTGTATGCAGCAGTATGAATATGAGTGTGTCCAGTAAGAAAGAAAAGCGAGCGTGCACCCCGAAGTCTCTCGAATATTCCCGAACCGGAAATCGGGAAAAGGTCTTTTGTTTAATTGGTCGGGAATAGTCTGGAGATTTCGAGAATGATTGACGGACGTGATTGGGACCATTGGTGGGGTGAATGTGTATATAAGCGCGGCGAAAAATGCGGTCTTCGCCTTCTTGATTCGGTGCTACTATCTGTGAGTGAAAGAAGTGTAATTCGAGTGTGTCAACTATTATTACTTGCTTTTCTTATCTTTTCTATCTCTTTATTATTATATTAAACATTTGTTCTATTATAATATATACTTATATTTTTAAATTTAAATAAATCTTACATTTTTGGGGGCTCAGCCGGGATAGAATCGATTTTACGAGCGTGTTAGTAATTATTAGTTGGAAGTGTTAAAGTGTCTAGTGCATCATGGAATCAAGGGGGACATCACAAGAAGATGTACGAGGAGAGAGGGGGAAGGAGAAGGAAGGAGAGAGAAGAGAGAAGAGGAGGAAAGAGAGAGGGGAAGGGGGAAGGAAAAGAGGGAGAGAAGGAGGAGGGGAGGAAAGAGAAGGAAGAAGAGAGAGAGGGAAAGAGAGAGGAAGAGAGGAGAAGGGGGAGGAGGGGAAGAGGGGGGAAAGAGAGAAAAGAAGAAGAGAAAAAAGAAGAAAGAAAAGAGGGGGAAGAGGAGAGGAGGAGGGGAAGAAAGGAAAAGGAAGGAGAAGAAAGAGAGAAGGGAAAAAAGGAGGAAAAAAGGAGAGGGAAGAGAGGAGAAAAGGGGAAAAAAAGGAGAAAAAAAAATCTAATACGACTGTTGTGGAAGCAGAGCCAGACGTCGATCAGATGAAGTACCTGGAGCTGAAAGCCAGCTTGAAGAGAATGGGCTTAAGCTCAAAGGGTAGAAAGAAGGAGTTAGCGGAACGCTTACGAGCAGCTAATAATAAAAAACAAGATGACGATGATGATGAAGAGGATTCAGAGGATGATGATACCGAAGACGAGGAATCTATCATCGACGAAAAAGAAACTTCTGCAAGGGCAATGCAGATGTTGTCTTTTAAAGACGTTGAAGAGTCGGTCAACACATTCAGTGGAGACGGAACAACTAGCGTTAAATGCTGGTTAAGAGAGTTTGAAGAGATAGCTGAAATATTCTAGTGGGGTAATTTACAAAAGATTATCTATTGTAAGCGATTATTACAAGGACCGGCGAAATCTTTCGTGCGGTATGAAAAGTGTTGTAAGTCGTGGAAACAACTGGAGGGCATTAGTAGAGGAATTTATGGAAGTAACGAACACACATAAGGTACATGAGACACTTAGAAGACGGCAAAGAAAAGCAGATGAAACCTATCAAGAGTACATTTACGAGATGTGTGAAATTGCCGCTCAAGCAGGTATCGATAAAACATCTACGATACAATATATCATCGACGGCATTCAAGACGAAGAAATAAATAAAACAATTCTGTACGGAGCTACAACGATCAGAGAATTAAAAAAGAAAATTGCATTATATGAAGTCATGAAAGAAAGAATGAAGGCGAAGGCGAAGACGACAAAGACGCAAGGGACACATGTTACCAACGAGAAGGGGAAGCAGTCACACAGAAAACCGTCGTAGACTGGCGGCGAACGCTGCTTTAGTTGCGGAGGGTTGAACCATCAGAGACGGAGTTGCCCATTTAAGAAAAAAGGATCAAAGTGTTTTAAGTGCGGCGAATTCGGACATATTTCAACAGCTTGTCAAAAGAACGAGAAGCAACGGGACGCGTCGGAGAAAGTGTGTGGTGTGAGTATGGAAACCAAACGGAAGTGTGTAAAAGAGGTGCAAATGGGAAACGATATAATTACAGCGCTGATACACACGGGTAGTGACATAAGTTTAATAACAACAGAACAATATTTTAAGGTAGGCACACCGAAATTAAATAAAGAGATTTTGCGTTTTCGTGGTGTGCGCTCTGACCTAATTAAAACATATGGCGTGATAGAAACAAGTATCATTATCGATAAGAAAATGTATCCGATCAAAGTTCACGTAGTTTCCGATGCTCTTTTAGATCATAGTTTACTATTAGGCAATGATTTTTTGCGGAAGATGAGTGTAACGACGGTTATCGCCGAAAGAGAAAGACGAGGTAGACGCCGAGATAAGAAAGTTGCTGGACGACAGTATAATACCACCATCGTTTTCTGATTACGCTAGCCCGGTTGTATTAGTAAGAAAGAAAGACGGGTCGGGAAGATTGTGTGTCGATTATCGTAAGCTAAACGATAAGATTGTAAAGGATCGATATCCCTTACCGCTGATCGAGGATCAGTTGGACGCTTTACAAAACGCACGCGTGTTCACCACAATAGATTTGAAGAATGGTTTTTTCCATGTATCAGTAAATAAGAGCAGCCGAAAGTACACAGCGTTTGTGGTGCCGAATGGTCATTATGAGTTTTTAAAGGTTCCGTTTGGATTATGCAATTCACCTTCTGTTTTTCAAAAGTTCATTAATCTGGTATTTGGGGAATTGATAGCTTTAAAAAAGGTATTAACTTGTTTAGATGATATAATTATACCCTCCGACGACATCGAAGACGGAATAACTAACTTAGAATTGGTTTTAAAGACGGCGAGCGAGTTCGGACTGATAATTAATTAGAAAAAATGCGAGTTCTTGAAGAGACGCGTGGAATATCTAGGACACATAATTGAGGACGGTCGGATACAATTTTCTGTTGTTAAGACGGCTGCGGTCGCGAGATTCCCTAGACCGACTAATTGTAAGGGGGTACAAAGCTTTCTCGGTTTAACGGGGTATTTTCGGAAGTTTGTACCGCAATATTCGATAATTGCAAGACCGCTGTCTAACTTATTGCGGAAAGAAGTAGAATTTAAGTTCGGAAGCCAAGAAGAGGAATCCTTCAAAAAATTAAAAGAGATATTGTGTAGTAAACCGGTTTTGCGCCTATATAGGGTGAACGCCGAAACCGAGTTGCATACAGATGCGTCCGCTAAGGGATACGGTTCTATTTTGATGCAGCGAGATAACACTGATAATATGTTCCATCCGATATATTACGCGAGTGGAAAGACCACACCTGCCGAAGAGAAGTATCCTAGTTATGAACTAGAGGTGCTCGCGACTATCAAGTCGTTGCGAAAGTTTAGAGTGTATCTACTAGGGATAGAATTTAAGATAGTTACAGATTGCCGTACTTTTACACTCACTATGCGAAAAAAGGATTTGTGCGTTCGCGTTGCGAGGTGGGCTTTACTTCTCGAAGAATTTCGGTATACGATTGAACATCGAGCGAGCAGGCAGATGATGCATGCGGATGCGTTGAGCCGCAATCCTTTGCCGACGGTAATGTTTGTTCGCGAGGACAAAAGTGGACTCATAGCTAGCTTCAAGCGAGCGCAGCACGAAGACGAGGGTCTGCGCGGCATAGTTAACGGTGTGAAGGAAAATAAACTAAGTGGTTATATTATAAGAAACGAAATATTGTATAAAGATGTAAACTGTGATATGCTGGTGGTAGTACCTAGGGCATTACAGGCGCAAGTTGTTCGTCGAGCGCATGAACAGGGACATTTTGCGGTAGATAAGACTGTAATGTTGGTAAAAAAAAACTATTAGTTCGAAGGAATAGGCAACGTCGCGAAGAAAGTTTTAATTATACATTTAATTATATATGTTAATAGAACAAACATTTGTTCTATTATAATAAATACTTATATTTTTAAATTTAAATAAATCTTACATGTGTGATGGTGAAAGTGCTTTTGTAATGCGTGTACGAACGTTTTAAGCATAAACGAATTTAATAGAGATTATTCAGAATCATTAATAGATTATTTAATAGTCGGACGATGTCATAAATTTTTCTTTTTTCTGACATGAAAAATGTTCCCTAAAGTATTTGTCTATATTCATTCAAAGTGTTACGTCTCGATAAGAGATTTCACAAGTGGCCGCTGTCACCAGTTCTTACCTGAAGAGTAAGAACGAATCTAGAGATTTCTCAACCGGTCACGACCCTGCAGTCGTTTACTCGGATAAGAGAAAGAAAGTCAACGCCTGTTTTTGGTCAGCCTGCTTATCCAGTACTTTACCCGGGATAGGTTTTACTCGCGGATACCGGAGCGTCGGACGCCAATACGCCAAAGAAAACTCAACCCTGGATGTTAACCAAATCTTTAATTCTTACCCGGTTTCCGGTGCTGCCTAATGGGAGATGCAATCCAAATATGCCGACTGAAATTGGCGTTTGAGGGAACGGTGCAGTTGTTAAATCACAATCACAATGTAGAATAACAATATAGTATATTTTAAAATTTAAATTCAGATTTAAATTGTTACACAATAAACACCTTGTTGCACACACACACACAATTATTAATGAGCAATGTTAACAGAATATTAATTAGGTAACAAATAAAGGACTTAGGCTTGCAAAGATTTACGATAGCAATAACAACTAAGAATAAAATGTTCAAGGTCAATGACTAAGTTCCATTAAACAAGAGAGAGAGAACTTAGCAACAAAATTTAAATAAACTGATTATAAATCAACCTAAGTTATAATACCAAGTTAATATTCATAAATCGTCGATAATCGATTCAGATCACACCAGGCAAATGCCGTTCAACTCACGAACACACGATTTAGACATACGCAGTAGTAGACTATTATAATACTTAAAATCAAAACTAAACGAACATTAGACAAATTTAAGAAACGTACTCAATAATTATATAAGGTGGACTTTATAAGTACACTTGGAGTACTAGAACATAACTTAAGACAAATTTTTGACACGTACCAAATGATTATATAAGATGGACTTATAAATGGACTTAGAAAATTATTACAAAACTAGACAACTCTTAGAAAAATCTTAGACACGTACTCGATGATGATTTAAGGTGGACTGACTTCATGGACGAACGTAGCATCGCAAGAAGCGTCCGTTTCGGAAGAGTGGGAGTACCTCCTACTTACGCAAAAATGCTTCCTCCACTACTGACTTCCCCACCGTGAGACCCAAGTCAAGGAGAAGAATTCGCTGACAAAAATATTAGTTACTATCAAGCGCGAATTCCCCGAAGAGAAATAGGTATTACTTACATTGGAATTTTATCAAGCGCGAATTCTCCATAGAAAGATAAGTGTCAGTTACATTCTAATTTTATCAAGCGCGAGCTTCTGGAACTGCGCCGTCAGCAAAAATGCACGTGCAGACAGAATATGAGTAACGAATATAATAAAGTATGAATATTTTATGCACATTGAAATAGTAATTTAAAAACAATCATTTCACTATAACGTCGACCGATAAGTCAGTACTGGAAGAACGCAATGTCGGTATTGCCGACATTCACTTATCGACTAACCTAGTTACCGACCGACACTGTCGGTAATGCAGATTCCTCTATGAACGACAATGGATTCTCAATACTCTAATTTATCCATTCTACAAAATACAATTTATCGATGGTCGTTCATAGGAAATACAGAATTATCTTTACAAAGAATAATAACAATAAGGAAAAGAAAAGTATAATTACCAAATATTTAAGTATATAGCGGGAAAATAAGGTACATTAACGCGAACGAAAATTATCCATTATGATTGATCTAATAACTAATGTACATACAAAGTATCGAATTTATATACTAAAACAAACAGTAGGAGATACATGTATATATATATATATATAAAGAAAATGAAAAAATTTGTCTCGCAAGGTTTACATAGTACTTATAGAACTATTTTCACGCAAAATTATACGAACTAAAGTTTAACAAACTATTTTTACACAAAAGTTAAATAGATTAATAATATTCACATACGACAGAGTTTACCAAATTTAAAACTTTTTGGTGTAGTGCACAAAATTCGAATTTAGACGTCACTAGACGTGACACCTCCCCCCTTAAGAAGAAGAACCATGGGATTTACTCCCGTGGTTTTCGCAACGAACGAAATTTCTGAGTGATTTCGTCATCCATATGAAATTGAACCCGCTTACCAGGTGTATTTTCTGTCTGGCAGCCTCTCGAATCCAAGGTAGGTTGGATGGCCCCGGAGTCACTGCTTGAAGGTTCTGGTGTCTCCGTTTGCACCGACTGAAGTTCAATTCTATTGTCCGAATTTTGAGTGGGCTGAGCGTCCTTCCCGCGCCCCGAATGGAGGAGTAGGCTCGTTATTGAGCCCCAAACTGCACCCAACATATGTAAACTCCAACCATAAACTGTGTGCAGGGCGTACCCTCGAAGAACAGAGCCTATTATCAATTTCACTACTTTAAAAATAAGCACAATTCCAAGAATAGCAGAACTGACCGTTCCGAATTTCAATAGACCGTTCCAAAGCTTAGAGGTCACACTTTCTGCTAATTCACTAACACCTTTTTCACCCACAAAATCCACAAGATTTAACGTGTCAACTTTCACTTTATGTCCAGCTGCTCCTCTTGCGATAGTGTTCAGAATAGACGGTTGCTCAACAGGGAACATTACATGGTCCCGGAGATCGTCCAAATCCGCCTGTGTATAAATCCCACTAGTCGCGAGCGTTCCCGCATCGATGTATCTCCAGACCACATCCGTGTCTGGCAGTAGAATTTGGGGATCCTTTACGTATGTTGGCTTTGGTAGCAGCTGATACCAGGTTCCCTCGATCAAATATTCCTGTGGCAGTAGTGCGCTGCACGGTACCTCAGTACCTTTTCTAACTAAAATTTTCGACTTTGGTTTTAAATAAACACTTAAATTTTGATATATCACGAGAAGTTCTCTATAACATAATTCCGAATGTCTTATTTTCACTGGAATAGGGGTGCACTTGACAATATGCGCGACTTCACCGGCCACCACCGCCATGTACCCCGGCCTCTTCATGACCGTGTACGCAAAAACGTCTCGGAGAATGTTCGCAAATGCCAACGCGTTTCGAATAACCTGTTGTTCTAGGTTACACTTCTGTTGTAAGATGTTTATATAGAGAGACTCCAGCTGGTCACGGTGGTGCTTCTCAACGTATACGAACTTTGAATTTATATAGGCAAACAAATCCATGTTTTCGGGTGTTATTTTTGCCTTTGACGTAAACGTATGACCACTTGTTGTTTCCAGGATAAATGTTTGGGATGTTCAGTAGTGACCAGAGTATACCCGCAAATGTGGAGCTCGTTTTTGCCCATCAACGCGAAGGCAGTGTCTCCCCCCGTCACCGAGTACATTGTTGTAATATGTGAGATTGCGATTGATGACGTCACCTTGGTGGCAGACCCCTCATACAGTGCCGTATATCGTTCAAAAATACACGACGAACCGGGAACAACTGTCCAAAATGCACAACCTTTTTCGTCTGTAAAACACGTTTCCTCCGAAAAAGCGCACGATATATGTCCCCTAAGGGAAATCAAGTTCTCACCACTTTTCACTATTCCCGTGTATATTCTAATGTCTGTGCGCACTACACTTTGAACAACCACACTGTCCCACGTACCGTCGGTATCCGAATATTGGGTGCCTTGACACCTACCGTCGGTGGTAATAGAACCCGCTAACGTAACACCTCGAAAGTCTGTCGAGTTAACACGTAGTCCACTAATCTGTGTGAATGAGTTCAACGAAAGTGTACCAGTATTTATCATACTCTTACAAACGTTTGAAGACACTTCGAGTAAATAAATGCGTCGACCCTTATGAACCGCCGAGATATGCGAACTCATTCCACAGTAATATATTGTTCTGTCTATTTCCACTCTGCACTGATATACGCGTACATTATCGTAGTCTGTCAGCTGCAACAGCTGCACGTACGTCACCGACGTGTTGGGCGATGACACGGGTAGATTACACTCCCCGGTCTCCAGCAATGATACTGTGCTGATGTTGGCAGAATTTCCACCACAGTCCTAACCCAGTAGAGCGAAGGCCGTCGTGACGAAACAAAGGATGACGTAGCAAACCTTGGAATTCATCCTTCCTGGTGATAATGTACAGTCAGTGGCAAAACAAACATATTAGCAAAAATATTTTAATACACAAATATTTACGAAAGAAGATTACTTTTTAGATTTCGACAATTTTAGCTTATCTTTATGAACAATTTTACTTTTACCCTTATAACTAATTTTGATGTTATTTTAGGGTAGCACTTCTAGGACCTGGTGGGGACCAGTATATTGGTTTCCCAATTTAGACGTTGGTTGTTTCAAAAGATAGACATCCTGACCAACTTTAAGCTTTTGACCTCTAGCATTTCTATCATAATAATATTTAGATTTAATTTTAGCTCCCACCAAGTTCCGTCTTGCCGCCTTTTGTGCGGATCTTATTTTATTAACTAAATCTAAATAATATTCTAAGTAGGTATCCTCTAAATTGATTCCAGTTAAAACATCTACTGATGGCATAATTGCCTGTCTACCAAAAACCAATTCATGAGGGGTGAATCTTGTTCCCTCATGCGTGCTAGTATTGTAGGCGAACATTGCATGAGTGAGCCACTTATCCCACTCGCTTCTTTTGGTAATATAATGTTTTAAATATTCTATAAGGACAATATGCGATCGCTCTAAAGATCCGTTCGATTGCGGATGAAATGCAGTGGTTTTAATCTGTTTACAATTATACTGTTTTGATATTGCCCTTAGTAAGGAACTCGTAAAATTTGTGCCCTGGTCTGTCAAAATTGATCGTGGAGCCCCGAAAATATTACAAAAGTTATGAACTGAACCCTCTGCGATGTCAACGGACGTAACTGATTTTAGAGGTACTGCAATGAAATATTTTGTTAGAGCATCCTGAATAGTGAGTATATATTTATTACCCATCTTTGTCTCCTGTAACGGGCCCACGATGTCCATGGCAATCTAGTCGAATGCCGCTCCTGGCGTATCGGTTAATATCATTGGCTCTTTGGATTTAATTCTAACTAATTTCTTAATTTGACAACTTTCACAAATATTTATAAGTTCTTGAATATCTTTCTTCATATTTGGCCAATGATATTTTTGTCGAATTCGATTATACGTTTTTGTCACACCTTTGTAACCACCGATAGGCGAGGAGTGGCATTCCGCTATAATGTCCTCTCTCTTTTCTGTCTCTGGAATAGATACTTCATTATGACAAACAACTACTTTAGAGTTTTCATTTTCGAATGTATTAATAATTTTTCTCAAGATTCGTAACCATGAAATTCCGTCCAAACCTTGGGTCCTCGAGATGCTGACTGATGTTAACCCAAGCTCGCGTGTGACGGATAGCAAAGACCCAATAGCTTCAACCAGCGTTTCAAATTTAGTGGCATTTATTGCCCTTTCTTTAATGGGGATCGCGATTAGCTTATATTTGCCGAATTTCACCACTTTAGCGCGTCCCAGCACCAGTTCTTCGAATTTCGGAAGCTTATGTATTTTACTTAAAGTCTTTGCCCCTTCGTAACACGGATCTCCGACTAGATCTGTAAAAATAACTAAATTATCGTGTCTTAAATTTAGCGAATCTCTTGTGACTCCTACATTGTCTGTTAGCATTCTTAAATGCGTGTTATGTTCGGTCTCGGTCTGCGGGGAGTAAAGTCTGTCATACGCGGATGAGTCATCCGTATCGTCGACGTCAGAGCCTTCATCGTCCGTTACCGTCCCTGTAACTGGATCGACTGTATCAGATGACGATGAAGTAAGACCAGTCACTCTGTCAGCTGTCTCGTTTACGTCACAGTCCCCGTCGTCGTCCGCAGTCTTTCTAATGTCAAATTTAGTAAGACTGTCGTCCGAATCAAACATATTTATTGAAAGAATGTTTTTACTCTCCACCGGATTTCGCGACAACGCATCTGCGTTCGAATTTGCAGTTCCAGATTTGTATACGATTTTGAATGAATATTCCGCCAATTTAAGACCCCACTTAACAAGTCTAGATGTAGGATCTTTTACTGATTTCAACCAAACTAACGGCCTGTGATCGGTTACCAGAACAAACTCTCTGCCGTACAAATATAGCCTAAAATAACTTGTCGAGTAAACTATTGCCAAAAGCTCCCTTTCAATTGTGGAGTAATTTCTTTCAGCCTGATTCAAAATTCGCGAACAGTAGGAAATAGGCAGATCCTTTCTAACAGGACCCTGGCTCAACACGGCACCGATTGCATAGCCGGATGCGTCTGTCGTTACGTTAAAAGGCAACTCAAAATTTGGATACTGCAAGATTGGTTCTTTACACAAAGAATCACGTAACGAGCAAAAAGCGTTTTCCTGGGCATTCTCCCAGCAAAACAAAACATCCTTTTTTAACAAATCCGTTAGTGGTTTGGCGACTTTAGAGAAGGCAGGAATAAACCTTCTATAATAACCGGCGAGTCCTAAAAATTGACGAACTGATTTTGCGTTCCTCGAACGCGGAAATTCACGGACTGCCTCTAATTTCTTTGGGTCCGGGTTTACACCGTCTTCCCCAATAATGTGTAATAAATAAATTACCTCCCGCCTCAGAAATTCGCATTTGTCAGGCTGTAATTTTAAATTTGCTTGACGAAGTCTGCGAGCAAGCTTACCAAATTTTATCTCATGCTCGTTAAGTGAACTTGCATAAAGAACGACATCGTCCAAGTAAACAAACATTTCTTCGCTTTGTAAACCGGTCAAGACATGATCCATCAACCGTTGAAAGGTTGCTGGTGCATTTTTCAAGCCAAAAGGCATTCTACAAAATTAGAAATGACCATACGGGGTCGAGAACGCTGTCTTTTCGCGGTCATCCGGATGCATTCTAATTTGGTGAAATCCGGATTTCAGATCGAAAGTAGAAAAATATTTAGCCGCGCCGAGTTGATCCAAAATTTCGGTGATGTTGGGCAAAGGATATGCATCACCTACTGTTTTTTCATTAAGATTCCGGTAATCGATCACCATGCGCCATTGTTTATTACCTTTTGAATCCGCCTTTTTAGGAACAATCCATATAGGAGAATTATATGGAGAGAGGGACGGCCTAATTATCCCGTCAACTAACATTTCTGAAGTCTGTTTCCTAATTTCTTCCTTGTGAACCGGGGGAAATCTATATTGTTTAGTATGCACGGGAACGTTATCAGCTGTTGTTATTTTATGTTCCAAAACATTAGTGCTCCCCAATGATTCACCTGGCAAATGGAAGATATCGGCGTTTAACTCAATTAATTCCGAAACAGATTTTGCCTCTTCCGTATTCAGATGATCAAGGCGTAAGAGGGATTTCACGGATTCAACCCTGGAGGATGAGGAAGGTGACTCGGAATTCAAAACATCGGATTTTGGAATTGGATCAGCGGAGTTGGAGGCAAATATTGTATGAATATTGCGTAGGAAACCGGATGGATCAGAGGTATTGAATGCTGAATTCGGAAGAGTACCAATACTATAATCCAATAATTCTACTTTAGGAATTGTCAAATCAACGGATTCAAAAGTCGTATTCGTTACTTTAATGTACGCCTTTCCGTTTACGTTCCTAACTAAAGCCTCTCCTGCAAAAACTCCGGGCTGAAGATTCAAACGAGGGATATATCCCTCTGTAGTTTCGACATTATTAATATGAATACAGCAAATTTTGGACGTACGAGACGGAATATTAATTCTCTCCTCTTCTATAAATGAGATTACCTGTTTCCGAAATCTGAGGAATCTATTCTCATAGTCAACTAGAGCTGACCTTGACCTCAAGAATTCATTTCCCAAAATACCGTCCGTCTCGACAGGAAAATCATTCCTAACCAAATGAAATTTTACATACTCCCCGAACAAGCAAATATTGGTAGATCCAAGGGTCAAATGACCACCGGGGGAAATTCCCACTAAATGTAAAATTTCAGACTTATTTATTTTAATGTCCATTTGTAATTTATTAATCTTAATCAAATTAACTTGTGCGCTAGTGTCAATTAACAACGTCACGGTACCCGCCAGCTGTTTTGAGGTACACGTGACAAGCGGAGCGGAGACCGTTGGTTCATACATTATTTTCCTGATGTCGACGGTCCTGCTTTTGCCGTCGGACTTGGTGGACGCGGACCCGGAGGGGGAACCCGACGCGCGTCCGTTACCGGCTTCCCCTCCCCGTTTCCCGAAATGCGTTTATTTTCGATGTATTTCAATTTCCTACAGTCGGCTGTAAAATGCCTAAAATTTTTGCAATAATTACATCGTTTCCGAAATGAGCTCCTAACGTTTCGAGGAGAATTACTTCTACTTCCGCTCGGTTCACTGCGATCTTTCCCTTTACCATTCTTTTTCCAACAATAGTTTTCACTATGTCCGCGCCTTCCACAAAAGTTACATACTACAACCTGTCTAATCACCCTTACTTTTGGGTTACTGTCTTTAGCGACCGAAAACTTGTTCCTAGCCGCATCATCCTGTATCTGTTTATCAATTTTCAAAAGACAAACCAACGCTGAGCTAAAATCGTGATATTTTTCAAAACGCAATGATGTGCGATACTCAGGAGAAAGGCCTCTTATAAAGGCGTTTAAGCCCTCCTCCTCTATTTTTCGTTCTACGAAGCGTTCTAATCTACCTAACTGCTTTGATTCTTCGTCAATGATCGACTGCGTCAAATCACGGATTCTACTAAAATAATCAAGGACATGTTCTCCTGGTTTCTTAAATTCGGTTGCCAATTGTCCTCGATAGTAATTTGCGCCGTACGACGGTAAGAACGCGTCTTTCAAACGTTCAATTAACTGGTCCACTCGAGTTACTTTTATATGTTCAATAACGACGTAAGCATGCCCACTTAACTTCGAAATCAACGATCTGGTCAACGAGTTTTCTAATTCGTCAGAATAGTTTTCGGGCAACGAATCGAGAGCCCTTTTTACATGCTCTCGCAAACTGGTTTACGGAAATATTGTGACCGTCAAACTTCGGAACCCCCTCCGTAATTTCACGAATTTTGATCGACGGGCAACCGCTCCGCGGTTGTGGGGTTGGCGATCGTGAGAAGGCCAATGTACTCCTTAATAACTCGTTCTCTCGCCTCAGGCGATTCATTTCCAAATTATACTTATCCATATCGTCGACGGGCGTTATCGAACGCCTACGCGCGGGAACTGGGCAAGGCGACCCGCCTCGGGAGACACCGGGCGTCCGGGATACTGTGATAAATTAATCCACCGGAGTACGCGTCCTCTCAAATCCTCGGAAGTCGCCCGAATATTCATCATCTGATCTTTGATTCTCTTCTCCCCCAATTTCTAATCTGCGCTCTCTTCGCGCTAGTTCCCGCCTTTGTGCTTCGATTTCTGATTCCCTCTTGTCTAGTTCCTCCTGTCTTTTAAACATTTCTATTTGAACTTTGCCTAACTGCTCTTGAATCAGCATTATATCTTCCATCTTTCGTCTGACTTCGCTTTCCTTATCCAAAAATTCCCTACTAGTTCCAATTGGCGATTCCGCTCCAGCGCGTGCACGTTCCGATGCCATTTTAAATTGTAAAAATTTAGTTTAAACAACAAAAAAGAGAACAAAATTTATACGAAACAATCCGAAAGTCCAAGTAAGCAAACCGTAGAAAATATCCGACACACCACGAGTATCTCGAGGTGACAAAACCGTATTGTTGGGCTATCCCACCGCTGTCACCAATTTTGTTACTTGTTACGTCTCGATAAGAGATTTCACGAGTGGCCGCTGTCACCAGTACTTACCTGAAGAGTAAGAACGAATCTAGAGATTTCTCAACCGGTCACGACCCTGCAGTCGTTTACTCGGATAAGAGAAAGAAAGTCAACGCCTGTTTTTGGTCAGCCTGCTTATCCAGTACTTTACCCGGGATAGGTTTTACTCGCGGATACCGGAGCGTCGGACGCCAATACGCCAAAGAAAACTCAACCCTGGATGTTAACCAAATCTTTAATTCTTACCCGGTTTTCGGTGCTGCCTAATGGGAGATGCAATCCAAATATGCCGACTGAAATTGGCATTTGAGGGAATGGTGCAGTTGTTAAATCACAATCACAATGTAGAATAACAATATAGTATATTTTAAAATTTAAATTCAGGTTTAAATTGTTACACAATAAACACCTTGTTGCACACACACACAATTATTAATGAGCAATGTTAACGGAATATTAATTTGGTAACAAGTAAAGGACTTAGGCTTGCAAAGATTTATGATAGCAATAACAACTAACAATAAAATTTTTAAGGTCAATGACTAAGTTCCATTAAACAAGAGAGAGAGAACTTAGCAACGAAATTTAAATAAACTGATTATAAATCAACCTAAGTTATAATACCAAGTTAATATTCATAAATCGTCGATAATCGATTCAGATCACACCAAGCAAATGCCGTTCAACTCACGAACACACGATTTAGACATACGCAGTAGTAGACTATTATAATACTTAAAATCAAAACTAAACGAACATTAGACAAATTTAAGAAACGTACTCAATAATTATATAAGGTGGACTTTATAAGTACACTTGGAGTACTAGAACAAAACTTAAGACAAATTTTTGACACGTACCAAATGATTATATAAGATGGACTTATAAATGGAGTTAGAAAATTATTACAAAACTAGACAACTCTTAGAAAAATCTTAGACACGTACTCGATGATGATTTAAGGTGGACTGACTTCATGGACGAACGTAGCATCGCAAGAAGCGTCCGTTTCGGAAGAGTGGGAGTACCTCCCACTTACGCAAAAATGCTTCCTCCACTACTGACTTCCCCACCGTGAGACCCAAGTCAAGGAGAAGAATTCGCTGACAAAAATAATAGTTACTATCAAGCGCGAATTCCCCGAAGAGAAATAGGTATTACTTACATTGGAATTTTATCAAGCGCGAATTCTTCGAAGAGAAATAAGTATTACTTACATTGGAATTTTATCAAGCGCGAATTCTCCGAAGAAAGATAAGTGTCAGTTAAATTGGAATGGTATCAAGCGCGAGCTCCTGGAACTGCGCCGTCAGCAAAAATGCAAGTGCAAACAGAATATGAGTAACGAATATAATAAAGTATGAATATATTATGCACATTGAAATAATAATTTAAAAACAATCATTTCACTATAACGTCGATCGATAGGTCAGTACTGGAAGAACGCAATGTCGGTATTACCGACATTCACTTATCGACTAACCTAGTTACCGACCGACACTGTCGGTAATGCAGATTCCTCTATGAACGACAATGGATTCTCAATACTCTTATTTATCCATTCTACAAAATACAATTTATCGATGGTCGTTCATAGGAAATACAGAATTATCTTTACAAAGAATAATAACAATAAGGAAAAGAAAAGTATAATTACCAAATATTTAAGTATATAGCGTGAAAATAAGGTACATTAGCGCGAAAGAAAATTATCCATTATGATTGATCTAATAACTAATGTACATACAAAGTATCGAATTTATATACTAAAACAAACAGTAGGAGATACATGTATATATATATATAGAAATATATAAAGAAAAAGAAAAAATTTGTCTCGCAAGGTTTACATAGTACTTATAGAACTATTATCACGCAAAATTATACGAACTAAAGTTTAACAAATTATTTTTACGCAAAAGTTAAATAGATTAATAATATTCACATACGACAGAGTTTACCAAATTTAAAACTTTTGGGTGTAGTGCACGAAATTCGAATTTACACGTCACTAGACGTGACAAAAGATGGTTTTCCAATCTTTTAGATGTATTTCTTAAATCGCGGCTCTTTTAACATTTTCAGAAAAGTTATTGTATTTTTGTATCTGAACGCGTCAAGTTTAAACGCGTTAATTTGAAATAACTAACAATCATCAAAGGATGTTCTTAAGTTCCAAGATAATATTACTTTCTTTTATTTATTTGAAAAATAGATGTTTATTTCTTTGATCTTTCCGTCCATTAAGCGTTGTGAGAAACTATATATTTCTTTATAAATTATAAATAGGAGGGTATTTAAAGGAAACAAATTAATTCCCTAATGTATTGATTTTTATAATGAAATATTTTGCAAGCTATGGCGTAGGATTTCTTTATCTTTTTTTAAAAATCAATTTCTAGAATCTTGTTTTTTTTTTAATGTGTTTGTAGTGAAAAAGGGATCTAAGGATGTATGTTAGAACGTATTAAGAAAAATAAAAATCTGTTAAGCATACTCAGAATTATCAAGAGATTCTTTAATATGCCGACGAGGTCTTAAATTTCTCTTCTTCCTTTTAAACGGATAAGGTACAATAGAATTTTTTTTATATTTCTTCACAGATTTTTACTTTTTATTTCTAACAATTTGTAGAATCGCAGCTACTTTTGTATGTGTTAAGATAGAACTGTGTCTAGAAATGCTTGTTTAAATGCAATAAAGAAGAACATATATTTTGCAGATTACACGAAAAAATACAATATATTCCTAATTATTTGGCCAAAATATT
Organism: Polistes dominula; assembly: GCF_049000335.1. Classification (NCBI taxonomy): domain Eukaryota; kingdom Metazoa; phylum Arthropoda; class Insecta; order Hymenoptera; family Vespidae; genus Polistes; species Polistes dominula. The sequence continues at coordinate 36,551 of NW_028301018.1, forward strand.
TCATTTGCTTTTCTTATTTATTAAAGTTTTAAAAAGACTCTTTCTGTCTAGACCAAATTTTGAAAATTTTACTTTTTTAATGTATATTATATGAAAGAATATATTATTCTAGACAAACAAGTTTATTACCAGAAAGGATATTTGTTTCCAAAAAAATATTTTTCTACGTTAAGTTCAACGTTTTTTTTCTTTTTTTTATTTTAATCACTTAGTAGCATCGCGGCTCTTTTCATATGTGTGATGGTGAAAGTGCTTTTGTAATGCGTGTACGAACGTTTTAAGCATAAACGAATTTAATAGAGATTATTCAGAATCATAAATAGATTATTTAATAGTCGGACGATGTCATAAATCTCTCTTTTTTCTGACATGAAAAATGTTCCCTAAAGTATTTGTCTATATTCATTCAAAGATGGTTTTCCAATCTTTTAGATGTATTTCTTGAATCGCGGCTCTTTTAATATTTTCAGAAAAGTTATTGTATTTTTGTATCTGAACGCGTCAAGTTTAAACGCGTTTATTTGAAATAACTAACAATCATCAAAGGATGTTCTTAAGTTCCAAGATAATATTACTTTCTTTTATTTATTTGAAAAAAAGCTGTTTATTTCTTTGATCTTTCCGTCCATTAAGCGTTGTGAGAACCTGTATATTTCTTTATAAATTATAAATAGGAGGGTATTTAAAGGAAAAAAATTAATTCCCTAATGTATTGATTTTTAGAATGAAATATTTTGCAAGCTAAGGCGTAAGATTTCTTTATCTTTTTTTAAAAATCAATTTCTAGAATCTTGTTTTTTTTTTAATGTGTGTGTAGTGAAAAAGGGATCTAAGGATGTATGTTAGAACGTATTAAGAAAAATCAAAATCTGTTAAGCATACTCAGAATTATCAAGAGATTCTTTAATATGCCGACGAGGTCTTAAATTTCTCTTCTTCCTTTTAAACGGATAAGGTACAATAGAATTTTTTTTATATTTCTTCACAGATTTTTACTTTTTATTTCTAACAATTTGTAGAATCGCAGCTACTTTTGTATGTGTTAAGATAGAACTGTGTCTAGAAATGCTTGTTTAAATGCAATAAAGAAGAACATATCTTTTGCAGATTACACGGAAAAATACAATATATTCCTAATTATTTGGCCAAAATATTTCATTTGCTTTTCTTATTTATTAAAGTTTTAAAAAGACTCTTTCTGTCTAGACCACATTCTGAAAATTTTACTTTTTTAATGTATATTATATGAAAGAATATATTATTCTAGACAAACAAGTTTATTACCAGAAAGGATATTTGTTTCCAAAAAAATATTTTTCTACGTTAAGTTCAACGTTTTTTTTCTTTTTTTTTTTTAATCACTTATTAGCATCGCGGCTCTTTTCATATGTGTAATGGTGAAAGTGCTTTTGTAATGCGTGTACGAACGATTTAAGCATAAACGAATTTAATAGAGATTATTCAGAATCATGAATAGATTATTTAATAGTCGGACGATGTCATAAATCTCTCTTTTTTCTGACATGAAAAATGTTCTCTAAAGTATTTGTCTATATTCATTCAAAGATGGTTTTCCAATCTTTTAGATGTATTTCTTGAATCGCAGCTCTTTTAATATTTTCAGAAAAGTTATTGTATTTTTGTATCTGAACGCGTCAAGTTTAAACGCGTTAATTTGAAATAACTAACAATCATCAAAGGATGCTCTTAAATTCCAAGATAATATTACTTTCTTTTATTTATTTGAAAAAAAGCTGTTTATTTCTTTGATCTTTCCGTCCATTAAGCGTTGTGAGAACCTGTATATTTCTTTATAAATTATAATTAGGAGAGTATTTAAAGGAAAAAAATTAATTCCCTAATGTATTGATTTTTATAAAGAAATATTTTGCAAGCTAAGGCGTAAGATTTCTTTATCTTTTTTTAAAAATCAATTTCTAGAATCTTGTTTTTTTTTTAATGTGTGTGTAGTGAAAAAGGGATCTAAGGATGTATGTTAGAACGTATTAAGAAAAATCAAAATCTGTTAAGCATACTCAGAATTATCAAGAGATTCTTTAATATGCCGACGAGGTCTTAAATTTCTCTTTTTCCTTTTGAACGGATAAGGTACAATAGAATTTTTTTATATTTCTTCACAGATTTTTACTTTTTATTTCGAACAATTTGTAGAATCGCAGCTACTTTTGTATGTGTTAAGATAGAACTGTGTCTATAAATGCTTGTTTAAATGCTATAAAGAAGAACATATCTTTTGCAGATTACACGGAAAAATACATATATATTCTTTATTATTTGGCCAAAATATTTCATTTGCTTTTTTTATTTATTAAAGTTTTAAAAAGACTCTTTCTGTCTAGACCACATTCTGAAAATTTTACTTTTTTAATGTATATTATATGAAAGAATATATTATTCTAGACAAACAAGTTTATTACCAGAAAGGATATTTGTTTCCAAAAAAATATTTTTCTACGTTAAGTTCAACGTTTTTTTTCTTTTTTTTTTTTAATCACTTATTAGCATCGCGGCTCTTTTCATATGTGTAATGGTGAAAGTGCTTTTGTAATGCGTGTACGAACGATTTAAGCATAAACGAATTTAATAGAGATTATTCAGAATCATGAATAGATTATTTAATAGTCGGACGATGTCATAAATCTCTCTTTTTTCTGACATGAAAAATGTTCTCTAAAGTATTTGTCTATATTCATTCAAAGATGGTTTTCCAATCTTTTAGATGTATTTCTTGAATCGCAGCTCTTTTAATATTTTCAGAAAAGTTATTGTATTTTTGTATCTGAACGCGTCAAGTTTAAACGCGTTAATTTGAAATAACTAACAATCATCAAAGGATGCTCTTAAATTCCAAGATAATATTACTTTCTTTTATTTATTTGAAAAAAAGCTGTTTATTTCTTTGATCTTTCCGGCCATTAAGCGTTGTGAGAACCTGTATATTTCTTTATAAATTATAATTAGGAGAGTATTTAAAGGAAAAAAATTAATTCCCTAATGTATTGATTTTTATAAAGAAATATTTTGCAAGCTAAGGCGTAAGATTTCTTTATCTTTTTTTAAAAATCAATTTCTAGAATCTTGTTTTTTTTTTAATGTGTGTGTAGTGAAAAAGGGATCTAAGGATGTATGTTAGAACGTATTAAGAAAAATCAAAATCTGTTAAGCATACTCAGAATTATCAAGAGATTCTTTAATATGCCGACGAGGTCTTAAATTTCTCTTCTTCCTTTTAAACGGATAAGGTACAATAGAATTTTTTTATATTTCTTCACAGATTTTTACTTTTTATTTCTAACAATTTGTAGAATCGCAGCTACTTTTGTATGTGTTAAGATAGAACTGTGTCTAGAAATGCTTGTTTAAATGCAATAAAGAAGAACATATCTTTTGCAGATTACACGGAAAAATACAATATATTCCTAATTATTTGGCCAAAATATTTCATTTGCTTTTCTTATTTATTAAAGTTTTAAAAAGACTCTTTCTGTCTAGACCACATTCTGAAAATTTTACTTTTTTAATGTATATTATATGAAAGAATATATTATTCTAGACAAACAAGTTTATTACCAGAAAGGATATTTGTTTCCAAAAAAATATTTTTCTACGTTAAGTTCAACGTTTTTTTTCTTTTTTTTTTTAATCACTTATTAGCATCGCGGCTCTTTTCATATGTGTAATGGTGAAAGTGCTTTTGTAATGCGTGTACGAACGATTTAAGCATAAACGAATTTAATAGAGATTATTCAGAATCATGAATAGATTATTTAATAGTCGGACGATGTCATAAATCTCTCTTTTTTCTGACATGAAAAATGTTCCCTAAAGTATTTGTCTATATTCATTCAAAGATGGTTTTCCAATCTTTTAGATGTATTTCTTGAATCGCGGCTCTTTTAATATTTTCAGAAAAGTTATTGTATTTTTGTATCTGAACGCGTCAAGTTTAAACGCGTTAATTTGAAATAACTAACAATCATCAAAGGATGCTCTTAAATTCCAAGATAATATTACTTTCTTTTATTTATTTGAAAAAAAGCTGTTTATTTCTTTGATCTTTCCGTCCATTAAGCGTTGTGAGAACCTGTATATTTCTTTATAAATTATAATTAGGAGAGTATTTAAAGGAAAAAAATTAATTCCCTAATGTATTGATTTTTATAATGAAATATTTTGCAAGCTAAGGCGTAAGATTTCTTTATCTTTTTTTAAAAATCAATTTCTAGAATCTTGTTTTTTTTTTAATGTGTGTGTAGTGAAAAAGGGATCTAAGGATGTATGTTAGAACGTATTAAGAAAAATCAAAATCTGTTAAGCATACTCAGAATTATCAAGAGATTCTTTAATATGCCGACGAGGTCTTAAATTTCTCTTCTTCCTTTTAAACGGATAAGGTACAATAGAATTTTTTTATATTTCTTCACAGATTTTTACTTTTTATTTCTAACAATTTGTAGAATCGCAGCTACTTTTGTATGTGTTAAGATAGAACTGTGTCTAGAAATGCTTGTTTAAATGCAATAAAGAAGAACATATCTTTTGCAGATTACACGGAAAAATACAATATATTCTTTATTATTTGGCCAAAATATTTCATTTGCTTTTCTTATTTATTAAAGTTTTAAAAAGACTCTTTCTGTCTAGACCACATTCTGAAAATTTTACTTTTTTAATGTATATTATATGAAAGAATATATTATTCTAGACAAACAAGTTTATTACCAGAAAGGATATTTGTTTCCAAAAAAATATTTTTCTACGTTAAGTTCAACGTTTTTTTTCTTTTTTTTTTTTAATCACTTATTAGCATCGCGGCTCTTTTCATATGTGTGATGGTGAAAGTGCTTTTGTAATGCGTGTACGAACGTTTTAAGCATAAACGAATTTAATAGAGATTATTCAGAATCATGAATAGATTATTTAATAGTCGGACGATGTCATAAATCTCTCTTTTTTCTGACATGAAAAATGTTCCCTAAAGTATTTGTCTATATTCATTCAAAGATGGTTTTCCAATCTTTTAGATGTATTTCTTGAATCGCGGCTCTTTTAATATTTTCAGAAAAGTTATTGTATTTTTGTATCTGAACGCGTCAAGTTTAAACGCGTTTATTTGAAATAACTAACAATCATCAAAGGATGTTCTTAAGTTCCAAGATAATATTACTTTCTTTTATTTATTTGAAAAAAAGCTGTTTATTTCTTTGATCTTTCCGTCCATTAAGCGTTGTGAGAACCTGTATATTTCTTTATAAATTATAAATAGGAGGGTATTTAAAGGAAAAAAATTAATTCCCTAATGTATTGATTTTTATAATGAAATATTTTGCAAGCTAAGGCGTAAGATTTCTTTATCTTTTTTTAAAAATCAATTTCTAGAATCTTGTTTTTTTTTTAATGTGTGTGTAGTGAAAAAGGGATCTAAGGATGTATGTTAGAACGTATTAAGAAAAATCAAAATCTGTTAAGCATACTCAGAATTATCAAGAGATTCTTTAATATGCCGACGAGGTCTTAAATTTCTCTTCTTCCTTTTAAACGGATAAGGTACAATAGAATTTTTTTTATATTTCTTCACAGATTTTTACTTTTTATTTCTAACAATTTGTAGAATCGCAGCTACTTTTGTATGTGTTAAGATAGAACTGTGTCTAGAAATGCTTGTTTAAATGCAATAAAGAAGAACATATCTTTTGCAGATTACACGGAAAAATACAATATATTCCTAATTATTTGGCCAAAATATTTCATTTGCTTTTCTTATTTATTAAAGTTTTAAAAAGACTCTTTCTGTCTAGACCACATTCTGAAAATTTTACTTTTTTAATGTATATTATATGAAAGAATATATTATTCTAGACAAACAAGTTTATTACCAGAAAGGATATTTGTTTCCAAAAAAATATTTTTCTACGTTAAGTTCAACGTTTTTTTTCTTTTTTTTTTTTAATCACTTATTAGCATCGCGGCTCTTTTCATATGTGTAATGGTGAAAGTGCTTTTGTAATGCGTGTACGAACGATTTAAGCATAAACGAATTTAATAGAGATTATTCAGAATCATGAATAGATTATTTAATAGTCGGACGATGTCATAAATCTCTCTTTTTTCTGACATGAAAAATGTTCCCTAAAGTATTTGTCTATATTCATTCAAAGATGGTTTTCCAATCTTTTAGATGTATTTCTTGAATCGCAGCTCTTTTAATATTTTCAGAAAAGTTATTGTATTTTTGTATCTGAACGCGTCAAGTTTAAACGCGTTAATTTGAAATAACTAACAATCATCAAAGGATGCTCTTAAATTCCAAGATAATATTACTTTCTTTTATTTATTTGAAAAAAAGCTGTTTATTTCTTTGATCTTTCCGTCCATTAAGCGTTGTGAGAACCTGTATATTTCTTTATAAATTATAATTAGGAGAGTATTTAAAGGATAAAAAATTAATTCCCTAATGTATTGATTTTTATAATGAAATATTTTGCAAGCTAAGGCGTAAGATTTCTTTATCTTTTTTTAAAAATCAATTTCTAGAATCTTGTTTTTTTTTTAATGTGTGTGTAGTGAAAAAGGGATCTAAGGATGTATGTTAGAACGTATTAAGAAAAATCAAAATCTGTTAAGCATACTCAGAATTATCAAGAGATTCTTTAATATGCCGACGAGGTCTTAAATTTCTCTTTTTCCTTTTAAACGGATAAGGTACAATAGAATTTTTTTATATTTCTTCACAGATTTTTACTTTTTATTTCTAACAATTTGTAGAATCGCAGCTACTTTTGTAT
>NW_028301019.1:0-1298 GCF_049000335.1 Polistes dominula
AACCGTTTTCGTCTGTGAAACACGTTCCCTCTGAAAAAGTGCACGATATATGTCCCCTAAGAGAAATCAAGTTCTCACCACTTTTCACTATTCCCGTGTATATTCTAATGTCTGTGCGCACTACACTTTGAACAACCACACTGTCCCACGTACCGTCGGTATCCGAATATTGGGTGCCTTGACACCTACCGTCGGTGGTAATGGAACCCGCTAACGTAACACTTCGAAAGTCTGTCGAGTTAACACGTAGTCCACTAATCTGTGTGAATGAGTTCAACGAAAGTGTACCGGTATTTATCATACTCTTACAAACGTTCGAAGACACTTCAAGTAAATAAATGCGGCGACCGTTATGAACCGCCGAGATATGCGAACTCATTCCACAGTAATAAATTGTTCTGTCTATTTCCACTCTGCACTGATATACGCGCACATTATCATAGTCTGTCAGCTGTAACAGCTGCACGTACGTCACCGACTTGTTGGGCGATGACACGGGTAGATTACACTCCCCGGTCTCCAGCAATGATACCGTGCTGATGTTGGCAGAATTTCCACCACAGTCGTAACCCAAGAGAGCGAAGGCCGTCGTGACGCAACAAAGGATGACGTAGCAAACCTTGGAATTCATCCTTCCTGGTGATAATGTACAGTCAGTGGCAAAACAAATATGTTAGCAAAATATTTTAATATACAAATATTTACGAAAGAAGACTACCTTTTAGATTTCGACAATTTTAGCTTATCTTTATGAACAATCTTACTTTTACCTTTATAACTAATTTTGATGTTATTTTTGGGTAGCACTTCTAGGACCTGGTGGGGACCAGTATATTGGTTTCCCAATTTAGACGTTGGCTGTTTCAAAAGATAGACATCCTGACCAACTTTAAGCTTTTGACCTCTAGCATTTTTATCATAATAATATTTAGATTTAATTTTAGCTCCCACCAAGTTCTGTCTTGCCGCCCTTTGTGCGGTTCTTGTTGTTCACGCTAAATCCAAATAATATTCTAAGTAGGTATCTTCTAAATTGATTCCAGTTATAACATCTACTGATGGCACATTTGCCTGTTTACCAAAAACCGATTCATGAGGGGTGAATCTTGTTCCCTCATGCGTGCTAGTATTATAAGCTGAACATTGCATGGGTGAGCCACTTATCCCACTCGCTTATTTTATTAATATAATGTTTTAAATGTTCAATAAGGACAATATGAGAACGTTCCAAGATCCGTTTGATTGCGGATGAAATGCAAGTGGTCTTAATCTGCTTACAATTATATTATTTTGATATT
>NW_028301020.1:0-9855 GCF_049000335.1 Polistes dominula
TCTCCTTACTTTTCGAGATATATTAAAAAAATAAAAAACAAATTCCTACCTTTTCTTACATTTTGTAAAATATCTCAAAAACCAAGCTGGATATAGCGATTTTCAAAATATTATGTTTTGTAGACAATTTTATTCACTACAAAAAAGGCTATATACAAAAATATTGTATTTTCTTTACTTTTCGAGATATATTAATAAAATTGAAAACTATTTCCTACCTTTTTTTACATCTTTTAAAATATCTAATAAACCAAGCAAGATAGAGCGATTTTACAAATATTGTGTACTGTAGACAAATTTGTTTCCTACAAAAAAATCTTATATACAATGATATTGTATCTCCCTTACTTTTCGAGATATATTAAAAAAATAAAAAACCATTTCCCACCTTTTTTTACATTTTTGTAGAATATCTCAAAAACCAAGCAAGATAGAGCGATTTTACAAATATTACGTTTTGTAGACAATTTTTGTTTCCTACAAAAAAGATTGTATACGAGATATTGTATTTCCGTTACTTTTCGATATATAGTTAAAAATTAAACAAGAATTTCCTCCTTTTTTCATTTTCTTAAATATCTCAAAAGTAAGATAGAGAGATTTTACAAATAATATGTTTTGTAGAAAATTTTGTTTCCTACAAAAAAGGTTTATACAAAGATATTGTTTGTCCCTTACCTTTCGAGATATAGTTAAAATAAAAACAAATTTCCACCTTTTTTTACATTTGTAAAATATCTCTAAAACCAAGCAAGATAGAGCGATTTTACAAATATTGTGTTCTGTAGACAAGTTTATTTCCTACAAAAAAAGGTTATATACAAAGATATTGTATTCTCCTTACTTTTCGAGATATATTAAAAAAATAGAAAACCATTTCCCACCTTTTTTTTTACATTTTGTAAAATATCTCAAAAACCAAGCAAGATAGAGCCATTTTACAAATATGTTTTATAGAAAATGTTGTTTCCTTCAAAAAAGCTTGTATACAAAGATATTGTATCTCCCTTACTTTTCGAGATATATTAGAAAAATAAAAAACAAATTTCCACCTTTTTTTACATTTTGTAAAATATCTCAATAACCAAGCAAGATAAAGCGATTTTACAAATATTACGTTTTGTAGACAATTTTGTTTCCTACAAAAAAGATTGTATACAAAGATATTGTATTTCCGTTACTTTTCGATATATAAATAAAAAATTAAACAAGAATTTCCTCCTTTTTTTCATTTTCTTAAATATCTCAAAAAGTAAGCAAGCTAGAGCGATTTTACAAATATAGTGTTCTGTAGACAATTTTGTTTCCTACAAAAAAATTTTGTATACAAAGATATTGTATTTTCCTTACTTTTTGAGATGTATTAAAAAAATAGAAAACAATTTTCCACCTTTTTTTACATTTTCTAAAATATCCAAAAAACCAAGCAAAATAGAGCGATTGAAAATATTATGTTTTGTAGACAATTTTGTTTTCTACAAAAAAAATTGTATACAAAAATATTGTATCTCCCTTACTTTTCAAAATATATTAAAAAAATAAAAAACAAATACCCACCTTTTTTTACATTTTGTAAAATATCTCAAAAACCAACAAGATAGAGCGATTTTACAAATATTATGTTCTGTAGACAATTTTATTTCCTACAAAAAAGGTTATATACAAAGATATTTTATTTTCCTTACTTTTCAAAATATATTAAAAAAATAGAAAACTATCTCCCACCTTTTTTTACATTTTGTTAAATATCTCAAAAACCAAGCAAGATAAAGCGATTTTACAATTACTATGTTTTTTTAACAATTTTGTTTCCTACAAAAAAGATTGTATACAAAGATATTGTATTTCCCTTACTTTTCGAGATATATTAAAAAAATAAAAAACCATTTCCCACCTTTTTTTACATTTTTTAAAATATCTAAAAAACCAAGCAAGATAAAGCGATTTTACAAATATTATGTTTTGTAGACAATTTTGTTTCCTACAAAAAAGGGGTATATACAGAGATATTCTTTTTTCCTAACTTTTTAAGATATATTAAAAAAATAGAAAACCATTTCCAACCTTTTTTTACATTTTGTAAAATATCTCAAAAACCAAGCAAGATATAGCGATTTATAAATATTATGTTTTTTTGACAATTTTGTTTCCTACAAAAAAGATTCTATACAAAGATATTGTATCTCCCTTACTTTTCGAGATATAATAAAAAAATTAAAAACCATTTCCCACCTTTTTTTACATTTTTAAAAATATCTAAAAAACCAAGCAAGATAAAGCGATTTTACAAATATTATGTTTTGTAGACAATTTTATTTACTACAAAAAAGCCTATATAAAAAAAATTTGTATTACCCTTACTTTTCGAGATATAGTTAAAAAATATAAAAACTATTTCCCACCTTTTTATACATTTTGTAAAAAATCTCAAAAACCAAGCAGGATATAGCGATTTTACAAATATTATGTTTTGTACTCAATTTTGTTTCCTATAAAAAAGGTTATAAACATAAATATTGTATTGCTTTTACTTTTTGAGATATAGTTAAAAAAATTAACAAAATTTTCCCTTCTTTTTTTTCCATTTTTTTAAATATCTCTAAAAGTAAGCAAGATCGAGCGATTTTACAAATATTATGTTTTGTAGACAATTTTATTTACTACAAAAAAAGTTATATACAAAAATATTATTTTTCCCTTACTTTTCGAGATATAGTTAAAAAATTAAACAAAAATTTCCTCCTTTTTTTTATGTTTTTAAATATCTCTAAAAGTAAGCAAGATAGAGCGATTTTACAAATATTGTGTTCTGTAGACAATTTTATTTCCTACAAAAAAGGTAATATACAAAGATATTTTATTTTCCATACTTTTCGAGATATATTAAAAAAGTAGAAAACCATTTCCCACCTTTTTTTACATTTTGTAAAATATCTCAAAAACCAAGCAAGTTAAAAGCGATTTTACGAATAATATTATTTGTAGACAGTTTTGTTTCCTACAAAAAAGGTTATATACAAAGATATTGTATTTCCATTTCTATTCGAGATATTTTTAAAAAATAAAAAAAAAATTCCTAATTTTTTTTACATTTTTTAAATATCTCAAAAACTAAGCATGATAAAGAGATCTAACAATTACTATGTTATGTTTACAATTTTGTTTCCTACAAAAAAGATTGTATACAAAGATATTGTATTTCCCTTACTTTTCGAGATATATTAAAAATATTAAAATCTATTTCCCACCTTTTTTTACATTTTTTAAAATATCTAAAAAACCAAGCAAGATAGAGCGATTTTACATATATTGTGCTGTTTAGACAATTTTATTTGCTACAAAAAAGATTTTATACAAAGAGATGGTATCTCCCTTACTGTTCGAGATATATTAAAAAATGGAAAACCATTTCCTACCTTTTTTTACATTTTGTAAAATATCTCCAAAAAAAAAGCAAGATAGAGCGATTTTACAAATATTGTTTTCTGTAGACAATTTTGTTTCCTAGAAAAAATGTTATATACAAAGATATTGTATTTCCCTTACTTTTCGAGATATATTAAAAAAATTGAAAACTATTTCTCACCTTTTTTTACATTTTTGTAAAATATCTCAAAAACCAAGCATGATAAAGGGATTTTACGAATATTATGTTTTGTAGACAGTTTTATTAACTACAAAAAAGACTATATACAAAAATATTGTATTTCCCTACTTTTCGAGATATAGTTAAAAAATTAAACAAAAATTCCCTTCTTTTTCTTAATTTTTTCAAATATCTCAAAAAGTAAGCAAGATAGAGCGATTTTACAAATATTGTGTTCTGTAGACAATTTTATTTCCTACAAAAATGGTAATATACAAAGATATTTTATTTTCCCTTACTTTTCAAAATATATTAAAAAAATAGAAAACCATTTCCCACCTTTTTTTTTACATTTTGTAAAATATCTCAAAAACCAAGCATGATAAAGCGATTTTACGAATATTATTATTTGAAGTCAGTTTTGTTTCCTACAAAAAAGGTTATATACAAAGATATTGTATTTCCTTTACTTTTCGAGATATATTAAAAAAATAGAAAACCATTTCCCACCTTTTTTTACATTTTGTAAAATATCTCAAAAACCAAGCAAGATAAAGCGATTTTACAAATATTACGTTTTGTTGACAATTTTATTACCTACAAAAAAGGCTATATACAAAAATATTGTAATCTCCTTACTTTTCGAGATATATTAAAAAAAAAAATAAAAACTATTACCCTCCTTTTTTTACATTTTGTAAAATATCCCAAAAACCAAGCAAGATAGAGCGATTTTATAAATATTGTGTTTTGTAGACAATCTTATTTCCTATAAAAAAGCGTTATATACAAAGAAATTGTATTCTTCCTACTTTTCGAGAATATATTAGAAAAAAAAAAAACAAATTCCCACCTTTTTTTACATTTTGTAAAATATCTCAAAAACCAAGCAAGATAGAGCGATTTTATAAATATTGTGTTTTGTAGACAATTTTAGTTCATACTAAAAAGGTTCTATACAAAGATATTGTATTTTTCTTTATTTTCGAGATATAATAAAAAAATAGAAAACCATTTCCCACCTTTTTTTACATTTTGATAAATATCTCAAAAAACCAAGCAAGATAGAGCGATTTTACAAATATTATGTTTTATAGACAATTTTTTTTGCTACAAAAAAGATTGTATGCAAAGATATTGTATCTCCCTTACTTTTCGAGATATATTAAAAAAATAAAAACAAATTCCCACCTTTTTTTTTTACTTTTTGAAATATATATCTAAAACCAGCAAGATAGAGCGATTTTACAAATATTGTGTTCTGTAGACAAGTTTATTTCCTACAAAAAAGGTTATATACAAAGATATTGTATTCTCCTTACTTTTCGAGATATATTAAAAAAATAAAAAACAAATTCCTACCTTTTCCTACATTTTGTAAAATATCTCAAAAAACCAAGCTGGATATAGCGATTTTCAAAATATTATGTTTTGTAGACAATTTTTATTCACTACAAAAAAGGCTATATACAAAAATATTGTATTTTCTTTACTTTTCGAGATATATTAATAAAATTGAAAACTATTTCCTACCTTTTTTTACATTTTTTAAAATATCTAATAAACCAAGCAAGATAGAGCGATTTTACAAATATTGTGTACTGTAGACAAATTTGTTTCCTACAAAAAAATCTTATATACAATGATATTGTATCTCCCTTACTTTTCGAGATATATTAAAAAAATAAAAAACAAATTCCCACCTTTTTTTACATTTTTTAAAATATCTTTCCGACTTAAGCAAGATAAAGCGATTTTACAAATATTATGTTTTGTAGACAATTTTATTTCCTACATAAAAAGTTTATATACAAAGATATTGTATTTCCGTTACTTTTCGATATATAGTTAAAAAATTAAACAAAATTTCCTCCTTTTTTTTCATTTTCTTAAATATCTCAAAAAGTAAGCAAGATAGAGAGATTTTACAAATAATATGTTTTGTAGAAAATTTTGTTTCCTACAAAAAAGGTTTATACAAAAGATATTGTTTGTCCCTTACTTTTCGAGATATAGTTAAAAAATAAAAAACAAATTTCCACCTTTTTTTACATTTTGTAAAATATCTCTAAAACCAAGCAAGATAGAGCGATTTTACAAATATTGTGTTCTGTAGACAAGTTTATTTCCTACAAAAAAGTTTATATACAAAGATATTGTATTCTCCTTACTTTTCGAAATATATTAAAAAAATAGAAAACCATTTCCCACCTTTTTTTACATTTTGTAAAATATCTCAAAAACCAAGCAAGATAGAGCCATTTTACAAATATGTTTTATAGAAAATGTTGTTTCCTTCAAAAAAGCTTGTATACAAAGATATTGTATCTCCCTTACTTTTCGAGATATATTAGAAAAATAAAAAACAAATTTCCACCTTTTTTTACATTTTGTAAAATATCTCAATAACCAAGCAAGATAAAGCGATTTTACAAATATTACGTTTTGTAGACAATTTTGTTTCCTACAAAAAAGATTGTATACAAAGATATTGTATTTCCGTTACTTTTCGATATATAAATAAAAAATTAAACAAGAATTTCCTCCTTTTTTTTCATTTTCTTAAATATCTCAAAAAGTAAGCAAGCTAGAGCGATTTTACAAATATAGTGTTCTGTAGACAATTTTGTTTCCTACAAAAAATTTTGTATACAAAGATATTGTATTTTCCTTACTTTTTGAGATGTATTAAAAAAATAGAAAACAATTTTCCACCTTTTTTTACATTTTCTAAAATATCCAAAAAACCAAGCAAAATAGAGCGATTGAAAATATTATGTTTTGTAGACAATTTTGTTTTCTACAAAAAAAAATTGTATACAAAAATATTGTATCTCCCTTACTTTTTTTTCAAAATATATTAAAAAAATAAAAAACAAATACCCACCTTTTTTTACATTTTTGTAAAATATCTCAAAAACCACCAAGATAGAGCGATTTTACAAATATTATGTTCTGTAGACAATTTTATTTCCTACAAAAAAGGTTATATACAAAGATATTTTATTTTCCTTACTTTTCAAAATATATTAAAAAAATAGAAAACTATCTTCCCACCTTTTTTTACATTTTGTTAAATATCTCAAAAACCAAGCAAGATAAAGCGATTTTACAATTACTATGTTTTTTTAACAATTTTGTTTCCTACAAAAAAGATTGTATACAAAGATATTGTATTTCCCTTACTTTTCGAGATATATTAAAAAAATAAAAAACACATTTCACACCTTTTTTTTTACATTTTAAATAAAATATCTAAAAAATCAAGCAAGATAAAGCGATTTTACAAATATTATGTTTTGTAGACAATTTTATTTCCTACCAAAAAAGGTTTATATAGAAAAATATTCTTTTTTCTCACTTTTTGAAGATATATTAAAAAAATAAAAAACCAATTCCAACCTTTTTTTACATTTTTTCAAATATCTCCGAAACCTAGCAAGATAGAGCGATTTTACAAATATTGTGTTTTGTGGACAATGTTGTTTCCTACAAAAAAGGTTCTATACAAAGATATTGTATCTCCCTTACTTTCCGAGATATAATAAAAAAATAATAAAAAACCATTTCCGACCTTTTTTTTCCATTTTTTAAAAATATTTTAAAAACCAAGCAAGATAGAGCGAATTTTACAAATATTATGTTTTGTAGACAATTTTATTTCCTACAAAAAAGCCTATATAAAAAAAAATTGTATTACCTTACTTTTCGAGATATAGTTAAAAAAATATAAAAACAATTTTCGACCTTTTTTTACATTTTTTAAAAAAATCTCAAAAACCAAGCAAGATAGAGCAATTTTACAAATATTGTGTTTTGTAGACAATTGTATTTCCTATAAAAAAGAGTTATAAACGTAAATATTGTATCTCTCTCATTTTTCGAGATATATTTAAAAAAAAGAAATAACAAATTTTCCGACCTTTTTTTTACATTTCTTAAAATATTTTAAAAACTAAGCGAGATAGAGCGATTTTGCATATATTGTGTTTTGTAGACAATTTTATTTCCTACAAAAAAGGTTATTTACAAAAATATTGTATCTCACTTACTTTTCAAGATATAATTAAAAAAAAAAAGAAATAACAAATTCCGACCTTTTTTTACATTTTTTAAAATATTTTTAAAACTAAGCGAGATAGAGCGATTTTGCACATATTGTGTTTTGTAGACAATTTTATTTCCTACAAAAAAGGTTATTTACAAATATATTGTTATCTCACTTACTTTTCGAGATATATTAAAAAAAAAAAAAACAAATTCCGACCTTTTTTTATATTTTTTAAAATATCTCAAAAACTAAGCAAGATAGAGCGATTTTACAAAAAATTGTGTTTTTTAGACAATTTTATTTCCTACAAAAAAGGTTATATACAAAAATATTGTATCTTCCTCTACTTTTCGAGATATATTTTAATATATAGAAAAAGTAAACAAATTTCTGACCTTTTTTTACATTTTTAAAAATATCTCAAAAACCAAGCAAGATAGAGCCGATTTTACTATATATTGTAATTTGTAGACAATTTTATTTCCTACAAAATAAGTTTATATACGATAATATTGTATCTCTCTTACTTTTCGAGATATATTAAAAAATATTAAAATCTATTTCCCACCTTTTTTTACATTTTTTAAAATATCTAAAAAACCAAGCAAGATAGAGCGATTTTACATATATTGTGCTGTTTAGACAATTTTATTTGCTACAAAAAAGATTTTATACAAAGAGATGGTATCTCCCTTACTGTTCGAGATATATTAAAAAATGGAAAACCATTTCCTACCTTTTTTTACATTTTGTAAAATATCTCAAAAAAAAGCAAGATAGAGCGATTTTACAAATATTGTTTTCTGTAGACAATTTTGTTTCCTAGAAAAAATGTTATATACAAAGATATTGTATTTCCCTTACTTTTCGAGATATATTAAAAAAATTGAAAACTATTTCTCACCTTTTTTTACATTTTGTAAAATATCTCAAAAACCAAGCATGATAAAGGGATTTTACGAATATTATGTTTTGTAGACAGTTTTATTAACTACAAAAAAGACTATATACAAAAATATTGTATTTCCCTTACTTTTCGAGATATAGTTAAAAAATTAAACAAAAATTCTCTTCTTTTTCTTAATTTTTTTAAATATCTAAAAAAGTAAGCAAGATAGAACGATTTTACAAATATTGTGTTCTGTAGACAATTTTATTTCCTACAAAAATGGTAATATACAAAGATATTTTATTTTCCCTTACTTTTCAAAATATATTAAAAAAATAGAAAACCATTTCCCACCTTTTTTTTTACATTTTGTAAAATATCTCAAAAACCAAGCATGATAAAGCGATTTTACGAATATTATTATTTGAAGTCAGTTTTGTTTCCTACAAAAAAGGTTATATACAAAGATATTGTATTTCCCTTACTTTTCGGAGATATATTAAAAAAATAGAAAACCATTTCCCACCTTTTTTTACATTTTGTAAAATATCTCAAAAACCAAGCAAGATAAAGCGATTTTACAAATATTACGTTTTGTTGACAAGTTTATTTCCTACAAAAAAGGTTATATACAAAAATATTGTATTTTCCTTACTTTTCGAGATATACTAAAAAAAAATATAAAAACTATTACCCTCCTTTTTTTACACTTTTGTAAAATATCCTAAAAACCAAGCAAGATAGAGCGATTTTATAAATATTGTGTTCTGTAGAGCAAGTTTATTTCCTACAAAAAAGGTTATATACAAAGATATTGTATTTCCCTTACTTTTCGAGATATATTAGAAAAATAAAAAAACAAATTCCCACCTTTTTTTACATTTTGTAAAATATCTCTAAAACCAAGCAAGATAGAGCGATTTTATAAATATTGTGTTCTGTAGACAAGTTTATTTCCTACAAAAAAGTTTCTATACAAAGATATTGTATTTTTCTTACTTTTCGAGATATATTAAAAAAATAGAAAACCATTTCCCACCTTTTTTTACATTTTGATAAATATCTCAAAAACCAAGCAAGATAGAGCGATTTTACAAATATTATGTTTTATAGACAATTTTTTTTGCTACAAAAAAGATTGTATGCAAAGATATTGCATCTCCCTTACTTTTCGAGATATATTAAAAAAATACAAAACAAATTCCCACCTTTTTTTTACATTTTTGAAATATATCTCAAAAACCAGCAAGATAGAGCGATTTTACAAATATTGTGTTCTGTAGACAAGTTTATTTCCTACAAAAAAAGGTTATATACAAAGATATTGTA
>NW_028301021.1:0-42772 GCF_049000335.1 Polistes dominula
AGGGGAAATTTGATAGGCGAAATCTCCTGAAACTAGTGAGGCTTTTTTAATTACGGATGAAAATACAGAAAGATTCGGAATGGAAAATCCCGGATGTTGCAAGCTCTTCTGCATAAAAAGTACAACGAAGCTTAGCAACTGAAAATATAGCGTCAGGGTTGCGTCAGGGTTGCGTCAGGGTCCTCCCCGAAGGTCTACCACCTTGTCGTGGTAGGGAGGCTTAGGTGCTTCCATGGCCTTTGTGAGGGATTATTCCTTCACACTGGTGGGGAACACTGACCAAGAGTAGACCAAGGTAGCGGTCATCATGGTCCTGTGGTCCTGGCAGGACATTGCTCTGACTCAAGGTTCCGCCCTTGCCTTCGCTAGGCATGCTTAACACTTACTCCTTTTGCTGAGTGTAGCATGATCCTGAACCCTTGTTCCTTTCCTTGTAATAGCTCATCCCCCTCCTCTCTTATTCTAAACTTTGGAGCTTGCCTTCAACCAGTATTTAAAATTATGGATATGGAGACTAAAAATATGAATTCGAAACGGAGCGGGAGGGATACCCGATCCACGGCGGCTTTAGGGGGTGGTCTGACAGGCCCCCGGTCGTCGACAGCCTACGACTGTCATGAGTTTGAGGCAGGCAACCCGGCCTCAACTCTGGAAAAGGCGACGGGAAGGCCTCTGCAGGTGAGTAACCTGGCCTGCAGTGGCAGCTATGCTACAGGAAACTTAGCTGGCGATGATGGCTCTGATATCGAAGAGTGGCAGAAGGCCACTCAAGCCATCAAGAAACTTGGCCTCAGTGGAGCAATTTCCATAACCTCCACTCAAGGCCAAAAAAGAAGACGTCAGACTACTGCGTCTGACGAGGAGGAGGATCTAATAGCGGGATCCTCAAAATCCTGAAGAATTATGCTCTGAAAGACGTCGGTTCGTTTGCTGGAACCGGGTCAGGCTGGCGGAAAATTGCCAGAAATCTTGATCTCCGCCGCAGATGAAGAAAGGAGGAGATCTAAAAATATAAAGGGAGATGTCTCTGGGCGAATGAAAGGTAGCCTCATGGGTGCCCTGAGCCTAGTCACAGAAATGGAGAGACGCCTCATTCAGAGAGACGAGATCCTCTCTGAGAGCGAGGCAATAAAATCTTTAAGGAGAGAGCTGAAGGAGCTGGAAGCCCGCCACGAAGCAGCTCTTGAAAAAATTAAAACATTAGAGCGGAGCCAGAGGACCACGAAATGTACTTTGCCCCCACCTCCCCCCTCCTCTGATAACAACATTGACAAAGTCCTAGCAGAGGTGCGAGCTCTTGCCAAATCGGTGGCAGAGTTGCAGCGTTCGAAGAAGGAGGTATCGGCTCCTGCTGCGGTTGTATCTGCGGCTCCGGCTGCTATAAAATTCAATTTCGGGACTAAGACGGGCGGTGTATCTGGGTTGGGAACGGGAGCTACTCCACGCCCGGTGCTTTTTACACCACAAACCAGTGGGGTGTCAAGCCCGACCGACGGCACTCACCGAATTAAGCCCAGGGTTACGCCGGAACCTGTGTCTAAAAAGGACGAGAGTTTCGCGGTAGTACTGGGCAGGAAAAAGCGCAGGGCTATGGCGAAACTTGCCAAACCTGCGCCTTGCCAGGGCACTGTCCCCACCGCTGAAGAAACTCCTTCAAAAGGGAAGAAGCAAAATACTATGGGAGTTAAAAATACTCCTACTAAAATTCAAAATAAGATCAAACGTGACAAGGGGAGTGGAGCGGTCTGCGGCTATCTCCCTCACGTGCCCGGGGGAACTATCGTACCGGGACGCCGTACTCCGAGCAACGGAGAAGATTAACCTTGAAAGAGCTCGGGGTCACGGACATGAGGTACAGGAGAGGCCTAACAGGCTCCCTAATCTGGCAAATCCGAGGTGCTGATGCAAATAAAAAGGCTGATAGTGTGGCTGAGGCCCTTAAGAGAATCCTCCCAGAGGCCAAAGTTGCAAGGCCTCAGAAAATGATTGACGTGCGGCTCATCGGCCTGGATGTTGCCGCTACAAGCACGTCAATTAGGTGCTCTTTAATGGAGACCAAATCGGGCATAGACCCGAACTCCATAAAGGTTGGTGAGATCCGCGCGGGCCGTGGGAGAACGGGGGAAGTAACAGTCTCCGTTCCCGCTGCCATGGCTTACGCAGCCCTAAAAAAAGGGAAAATTGTGGTCGGGCTCTCAACGGTTAGAGTCAAAGAGCTAAAACAAAGACCACTGAAGTGCTACAGGTGCTGGGCCAGAGGGCACGTAGTGGCCTGCTGCCCATCAACGACAGACAGGGTTGGCCTGTGTTTCATGTGCGGTAAGCCGGGACACAAGGCCAAGGATTGTACTGAGAAGAAACCCTGTTGCCCGGTTTGCTCGTCCGCGGGGCGCCCTCAGACAAATCACCGGGCTGGATCCTGGGACTGCCCAATTGTCCCTCCCAAGAGGGAGGGGAAGGCAGTGCCCTCTCCGGAAGCGAGGGCATCCGGTTGTAAATGATACGACGAGTAATTCAACCGCCGCGTTGGAGGAAGTGGAAATGGAGGTCATCGCCTCTGACACTGGCGGTATTGATGAGGTCAACGGATCCAAAGGAGGATTCAGATGACCAAACAACTGCAGGCGATAATCTTGACAATAATTAATGGAGCGGGTCATACAGATAAACCTAAACCATGCGCGCCAGGCACAACACCTCCTGGCGCAACGTATGATCGAGATGAAAGCCAGCATTGCTATCATCTCAGAGCCGTGGTGGGTCCCTGAGGGGGACGGAAGCTGGTTCCCATCCAAGGGTGACCACCCGCTCTCCGCAGTACTAGTTAGTCAAAGCAGAAAGACCTGCAGTCTGGTGCGCCAGGGCTCGTATTACGTTGCGGTCAAGTGGGGGGGACTCGCTGTTAATATCAGTATACTTCCCCCCAGCGAGGACATCGACGCGCTTTGAAGAGCTCCTGGAAGAGCTCCAATGGCTCATGTGGGACTTCCCTGCTTTGCCGGTACTGCTGGCCGGGGATTTCAATGCTCGGTCTCCTGACTGGGACCCAAATGGCAGGGGTAACCGTAGGGGTGCCCTGCTTCGTGATTGGGCCAATGGGCTGGGCCTTCGGCTTGCAAACCAGGCTGGCCATCTCACGTGCGTTCGGCCATCTGGGTCGAGCGTTGTCGACCTAACGTGGGGGTCAATGGTTGCTAGTGCCCGCCTCTCGGAATGGAGAGTTGACGAGGCCGAGTCTCTATCAGACCACCTGTACGTCAGCTTTTGCTATGGCCAAGGGATCGCGGGGCCCGGAAGCTTCCGCCCATCAGAAAAGAAACTTCCCCGCTGGGCCATTAGAACTTTGGACGGGGACAAGCTTTCCGCGGCACTCCTGACGGGAAGCTTGGTCCTGCCCGACACTGGAGCAGGGGGTGATCCCAGGTGCCTTATCGGTTGGGTCCGGGATACCCTAAGACAGGCATGTGATACGGCCATGTCAAAGTTAAGATCTGGGCCTAGCTGGAGAAAGAATGTTCCCTGGTGGTCAAGCGAGATCGCTGACCTCAGGGCATCCGCGACGGCCGCTAGAAGACGGCTGACCAGAGCTACGGAGGAGGCAACAATCCTGCAGGAGATTAGGCCAACTCTTAGAGGCTCAGCGGGCAGCAAAAAGGGCTCTTACCAGGGCCATTAAAGAGGCCAAAAGGAGTGCGTGGCGAGGACTTTTTAAGCCTGCTGGAAGAGGACCCATGGGGTAGACCATATAAAATGGTCATGGGCAAACTAAGGCCCTCTGCCCCACCTATCACCGAGACTATGGAGGAGGCGGATTTAGAGCGGGTCTTGGCGGGACTATTTCCATACCAGCCGGAGTATGTCCCGCCGCCCATGACTACCATCGGCGACGTAGTAATCTCCGAGGAAGAGGTCATCGCCGCAGCTAGTAAGATTGCGGGAGGAAAGGCTCCTGGCCCTGACGGGGTGCCGGGCTGTGTCGTGCGGCAAGCAGCGACACTCTGCTGTCGTGGCCTTGCGCGGTGCTTCTCAGCTTGTGTAAATAACAGCACGTTTCCAACCAAATGGAAGGAGACAAAGCTTGTGCTATTAAAAAAGGGAAGGGATAGGCCACTGGACCAGCCTGGGTCGTTCAGACCAATATGCCTTATAAACGAGGTAGCAAAGCTGTTCGAGAGAGTCCTGGTCAACAGGATGAACAGCTTCCCTGGAGGAAAATCAGGCCTTGTCCCCAGCACAATATGGTTTTCGGGCGGGCCGGTCAACGATCGACGCCATATTGTCGGTCAAGGACTTTGTCGACGTGGCTCTGCGTGACCGCATGGTGACAGTTTTGGTCAGCCTTGACGTACAAAATGCCTTTAACTCGCTGCCATGGCCTGTTATCATCGAGGCACTAGAGCACAAGGGCTTTCCACCACACATAATTGGCGTCTTGCGGGACTACTTCAGGGACCGCAAATTGGTTTATGGCACCAGAGACGGTGGGCTGGCAACCAAAACCGTGAGATGTGGAGTGCCACAGGGATCGGTCCTCGGCCCTACGCTGTGGAATGTGGCGTTCGACAGTGTTCTCCGTGTTCCGCTGACAAGCGGTTCCCGTGTTGTTTGCTATGCGGATGACACGGCCCTCTTGTCAGTGGGACGGGATCTGTCATCGGCCATCGAAAATGCCGAACGGGATCTTCGGGGCATTGTTGGCGCGATCCAGGGGTTGGGCCTTGTGGTTGCGACACACAAGTCGGAAGCCATGGCCTTTCCTGCCTCCGTTCTCCGCAGACGCAGAGGTACTGCCCCTCTTGAGATCCAACTGGGGGGGTCATCTATCCCAGTTGGTTCAAAGATTAAATATCTTGGGGTATGGCTGGATTCAAACTTGACATTCAGGCCACATTTTGAATCCGTCATACCAAGGATTGAGAAACCCTTCGAGCTGTCCATAAGATCCTCCCAAACCTACATGGACCGGCGGAGAAGAAGCGGCGTTTATACAGTGGGGTCATCCACTCGATGCTCCTCTATGGGGCTCCAGTATGGTGGCGCACGGTTGTGGATGATGAAAGGATAAAACGGGCTGTCCGGGCTGTGCAGCGTCGGATTGCAATCCGGGTGTGCTGCGCATACCGGACGGTCTCCTTCCACGCGGCCATGATGGTTGCGGGGATTATTCCCCTCGACCATCTGGCTCCTCGGTTGGCGGAGTCCTATGACGTCCTTAGAAGTCTGGAGGGACCTGTCCCTCCGGGCACTAGGGCCAGTCTGGGGGCTCTTGCCAGACGGGGTGCAATTGCAGCGTGGAAGGAGGAGGAGTTGGGACTGGCTAACTCCCCAGACTCAACGGGTGCACGCGTGAGGGGGGCCCTGGTCGACAGGCTTGCTGAGTGGGTCGGGAGGCCGCACTCAATTGAGTCGACTTTCCGGACCACTCAGCTGCTGACCGGCCATGGCTGCTTCGCAGCGTACGTGGAAAGGATTGGGAAGAGGGAAACCGCGCAGTGTTTCCACTGCGACGCGCCTCGTGACGACGCGGATCACACGCTTCTCGACTGTCCGGCGTGGATTGATCTCAGAGCCGGGTTAATGGCAGCATTAGGAGGGGAAGGTCTTACGCTCCCTGAAATTATCAGGGCCTCCCTGGATACTCCAGGGGGTTGGACCGCGTTCCGAAACTTTTCGGAACGTGTAATGAAAATAAAAGAGGATGAGGAAAGAAGAAGAGAGAGAAATGGAACGTCTGGGAGGGTACGTACTGAACCGCAGGAGCGAATACCTCCGGGGCGGCCGCCGCGGGCGAGACTTCGGCCTACCCCGGCGGCGCCTGGCCTGGCCTAGTGCGCTGCGGCACCCTCTTCGTTTTGGTGATGTGAGCACATTAAGTGCACGGCGTTCCAACTGGTTTTATTACTTTGCCCTTGGCGGGTAATAAAACCGACCTTTACATGGAGACACTACTCCAGGGAAGATTCCCGTGGAGTATTTCCCAACCGAGTCGATCCTCTTGGTACTTTAGTACCATCCGTTTATGAGATCGGGGAAATACCGCCCCAGATCGTGCGGGGTGGACATAAGGCAAGGTAATCTGCTTAGGTGGAGTTTCTGCCGGTCCACACCCAACTGGTGTAAACAATCAGGAGGTTTTTTAGTCGGTAGGCGATGTAGCAATACATCGAATCCGACACTCCCCTGGGTACCGGGCCCAGGGAGTCTTTGGAAGATTTTTCCTCCTGACGGAAAAAAAAAAAAAAAAAAAAAAAACAGGGTTGCGTCAGGGTTGCGTCAGGGTTGCGTCAGGGTCCTCCCCGAAGGTCTACCACCTTGTCGTGGTGGGGAGGCTTAGGTGTTCCCATGGCCTTTGTGAGGGATAACACTCTCACACTGGTGGGGAACACTGACTAAGAGTAGACCAAGGTAGCGGTCATCATGGTCCTGTGGTCCTGGCAGGACAATGCTCTGGCTCAAGGTTCCGCCCTTGCCTTCGCTAGGCATGCTTAACACTCACTCCTTTTGCTGAGTGTAGCATGATCCTGAACCCTTGTTCCTTTCCTCGTAATAGCTCATCCCCTCCTTTCCTTTCTCAATTTTGGAGCTAGCCTCCAACCAATATATACAATTATGGATATGGAGACTAAAATTATGAATTCGAAACGGAGCGGGAGGGATACCCGATCCACGGCGGCTTTAGGGGGTGGTCTGACAGGCCCCCGGTCGTCGTCAGCCTACGACTGTCATGAGTTTGAGGCAGGCAACCCGGCCTCAACTCTGGAAAAGACGACGGGAAGGCCTCTGCAGGTAGGTAACCTGGCCTGCAGTGGCAGCCATGCTACAGGAAAATTAGTTGGAGATGATGGCTCTGATATCGAAGAGTGGCAGAAGGCCACTCAAGCCATCAAGAAACTTGGCCTCAGTGGAGCAATTTCCATAACCTCCACTCAAGGCCAAAAAAGAAGACGCCAAACTATTGCGTCTGACGAGGAGGAGGATCTAATGGCGGGATCCTCAAAATCCGAAGAAGTATGTACTAAGACGTCGGTTCGTTTGTTGGAACCGGGTCGGCTGGCGGAAAAGGCCAGAAACTTGATCTCCGCCGCAGATGAAGAAAGGAGGAGATCTAAAAATATAAAGGGAGATGTCTCTGGGCGAATGAAAGGTAGCCTCATGGGTGCCCTAAGCCTAGTTACAGAAATGGAGAGACGCCTCATTCAGAGAGACGAGATCCTCTCTGAGAGCGAGGCAATAAAATCTTTAAGGAGAGAGTTGAAGGAGCTGGAAGCTCGCCACGAAGCAGCTCTGGAAAAAATTAAAACATTAGAGCGGAGTCAGAGGACCAAGAAATGTACTTTGCCCCCACCTCCACCCCCTCCTCTGATAACAACATGGACAAAGTCCTAGCAGAGGTGC
Source organism: Polistes dominula (assembly GCF_049000335.1). Taxonomy (NCBI): domain Eukaryota; kingdom Metazoa; phylum Arthropoda; class Insecta; order Hymenoptera; family Vespidae; genus Polistes; species Polistes dominula. Next base: position 7,396 of record NW_028301021.1, read on the forward strand.
GAGCTCTTGCCAAATCGGTGGCAGAGTTACAACGTTCGAAGAAGGAGGTATCGGCTCCTGCTGCGGTTGTATCTGCGGCTCCGGCTGCTATAAAATTCAATTTCGGGACTAAGACCGGCGGTGTATCTGGGTTTGGAACGGGAGCTACTCCACGCCCGGTGCTTTTTACACCACAAACCAGTGTGGTGTCAAGCCCGACCAACGACATTCACCGAATTAAGCCCAGGGTTACGCCGAAACCTGCGTCCAAAAAGGACGAGGGTTTCGCGGTAGTGCTGGGCAGGAAAAAGCGCAGGGCTATGGCGAAACTTGCCAAACCTGCGCCTTGCCAGGGCACTGTCCCTACTGCTGAAGAAACTCTTTCAAAAGGGAAGAGGAAAAATACTAGGGGAGTTAAAAGTACTCCTACTAAAATTCAAAGTAAGATCAAGCGTGGCAAGGGAGTGGAGCGGTCTGCGGCTATCTCCCTCACGTGCCCGGGGGAACTTTCGTACCGGGACGCCGTACTCCGAGCAACGGAGAAGATTAACCTCAAAGAGCTCGGGGTCACGGACATGAGGTACAGGAGAGGCCTTACAGGCTCCCTAATCTGGCAAATTCGAGGTGCTGATGCAAATAAAAAGGCCGATAATGTCGCTGAGGCCCTTAAGGGAATCCTCCCAGAGGCCAAAGTTGCAAGGCCTCAGAAAATGATTGACGTGCGGCTCATCGGCCTGGATGTTGCCGCTACAAGCACGTCAATCAGGTGTTCTTTAATGGAGACCAAAACGGGCATAGACCCGAACTCCATAAAGGTTGGTGAGATCCGCGCGGGTCGTGGGAGAACGGGGGAAGTTACAGTCTCCGTCCCTGCTGCCATGGCTTACGCAGCCCTAAAAAAAGGGAAAATTGTGGTCGGGCTCTCAACGGTTAGAGTCAAAGAGCTAAAACAAAGACCGTTGAAGTGCTACAGGTGCTGGGCCAGAGGGCACGTAGTGGCCTGCTGCCCATCAACGACAGACAGGGTCGGCCTGTGTTTCATGTGCGGCAAGCCGGGACACAAGGCCAAGGATTGTACGGAGAAGAAACCCTGTTGCCCGGTTTGCTCGTCTGCGGGGCGCCCTCAGACAAATCACCGGGCTGGATCCTGGGACTGCCCAATTGTCCCTCCCAAGAGGGAGGGGAAGGCAGTGCCCTCTCCGGAAGCGAGGGCAGCAGGTTTAAATGATACGACGAGTAATCCAACCGCCGCGTTGGAGGAAGTGGAAATGGAGGTCATCGCCTCTGACACTGGTGGTATGGATGAGGTCAACGGATCCAAGGAGGATTCAGTTGACCAAACAACTGCAGGCGATAATCTCGACAATAATTAATGGAGCGGGTTATACAAATAAACCTAAACCATGCTCGCCAGGCACAACACCTCCTGGCGCAACGTATGATCGAGATGAAAGCCAGTATTGCTATCATCTCAGAGCCGTGGTGGGTCCCTGAGGGGGACGGAAGCTGGTTCCCATCCAAGGGTGACCACCCGCTCTCTGCAGTACTAGTTAATCAAAGTAGAAAGACCTGCAGTCTGGTGCGCCAGGGCTCGTATTACGTTGCGGTCAAGTGGGGGGACTCGCTGTTGATATCAGTATACTTCCCCCCAGCGAGGACATCGTACGCTTTGAAGAGCTCCTGGAAGAGCTCCAATGGCTCATGTGGGACTTCCCTGCTCTGCCGGTACTGCTGGCCGGGGATTTCAATGCTCGGTCACCTGACTGGGACCCAAATGGCAGGGGTAACCGTAGGGGTGCCCTGCTTCGTGATTGGGCCAATGGGCTGGGCCTTCGGCTAGCAAACCAGGCTGGCCATCTCACGTGCGTTCGGCCATCTGGGTCGAGCGTTGTCGACCTTACGTGGGGGTCAATGGTTGCTAGTGCCCGCCTCTCGGAATGGAGAGTTGACGAGGTCGAGTCTTTATCAGACCACCTGTACGTCAGCTTCTGCTATAGCCAAGGGATCGCGGGGCCCGGAAGCTTCCGCCCATCAGAAAGGAAACTTCCCCGCTGGGCCATTAGATCTTTGGACGGGGACAAGCTGTCCGCGGCACTCCTGACGGGAAGTTTGGTCCTGCCCGACACTGGAGCAGGGGATGATCTCAGGTGCCTTATCGGTTGGGTTCGGGATACCCTAAGACAGGCATGTGATACGGCCATGTTAAAGTTAAGATCTGGGCCTAGCTGGAGAAAGAATGTTCCCTGGTGGTCAAATGAGATCGCTGACCTCAGGGCATCCGCGACGGCCGCTAGAAGACGGCTGACCAGAGCTAGGAGGAGGCAAAACCTGCAGGAGATTGGCCAACTCTTAGAGGCTCAGCGGGCCGCAAAAAAGGCTCTTACCAGGGCCATTAAGAGTGCCAAAAGGAGTGCGTGGCAGGAATTTTTAAGCCTGCTGGAAGAGGACCCATGGGGTAGACCTTATAAAATGGTCATGGGCAAACTAAGGCCCTCTGCCCCACCTATCACCGAAACTATGGAGGAGGCGGATTTAGAGCGGGTCTTGGCGGGACTATTTCCATACCAGCCGGAGTATGTCCCGCCGCCCATGACTACCATCGGCGACGTAGTAATCACCGAGGAAGAGGTCATCGCCGCAGCTAGTAAGATTGCGGGAGGAAAGGCTCCTGGCCCTGACGGGGTGCCGGGCTGTGTCGTGCGGCAAGCAGCGACACTCTGCTGTCGTGGCCTTGCGCGGTGCTTCTCAGCTTGTGTAAATAACAGCACGTTTCCATCCAAATGGAAGGAGACAAAACTTGTGCTATTAAAAAAGGGAAGGGATAGGCCACTGGACCAGCCTGGGTCGTTCAGACCAATATGCCTTATAAGCGAGGTAGCAAAGCTGTTCGAGAGAGTCCTGGTCAACAGGATGAACAGCTTCCTGGAGGAAAACCAGGCCTTATCCCCAGCACAATATGGTTTTCGGGCGGGCCGGTCAACGATCGACGCCATATTGTCGGTCAAGAACTTTGTCGACGTGGCTCTGCGTGACCGCATGGTGACAGTTTTGGTCAGCCTTGACGTACAAAATGCCTTTAACTCGCTGCCATGGCCTGTTATCATCGAGGCACTAGAGCACAAGGGCTTTCCACCACACATAATTGGCGTCTTGCGGGACTATTTCAGGGACCGCAAATTGGTTTATGGCACCAGAGACGGTGGGCTGGCAACCAAAACCGTGAGATGTGGAGTGCCACAGGGATCGGTCCTCGGCCCTACGCTGTGGAATGTGGCGTTCGACAGTGTTCTCCGTGTTCCGCTGACAAGCGGTTCCCGTGTTGTTTGCTATGCGGATGACACGGCCCTCTTGTCAGTGGGACGGGATCTGTCATCGGCCATCGAAAATGCCGAACGAGATCTTCGGGGCATTGTTAGCGCGATCCAGGGGTTGGGCCTTGTGGTTGCGACACACAAGTCGGAAGCCATGGCCTTTCCTGCCTCCGTTCTCCGCAGACGTAGAGGTACTGCCCCTCTTGAGATCCAACTGGGGGGGTCATCTATCCCAGTTGGATCAAAGATTAAATATCTTGGGGTATGGCTGGATTCAAACCTGACATTCAGGCCACATTTTGAATCCGTCATACCAAGGATTGAGAAAACCCTCCGAGCTGTCCATAAGATCCTCCCAAACCTACATGGACCGGCGGAGAAGAAGCGGCGTTTATACAGTGGGGTCATCCACTCGATGCTCCTCTATGGGGCTCCAGTATGGTGGCGCACGGTTGTGGATGATGAAAGGATAAGACGGGCTGTCCGGGCTGTGCAGCGTCGGATTGCAATCCGGGTGTGCTGCGCATACCGGACGGTCTCCTTCCACGCGGCCATGATGGTTGCGGGGATTATTCCCCTCGACCATCTGGCTCCTCGGTTGGCGGAGTCCTATGACGTCCTTAGAAGTCTGGAGGGACCTGTCCCTCCGGGCACTAGGGCCAGTCTGGGGGCTCTTGCCAGACGGGGTGCAATTGCAGCGTGGAAGGAGGAGGAGTTGGGACTGGCTAACTCCCCAGACTCAACGGGTGCACGCGTGAGGGGGGCCCTGGTCGACAGGCTTGCTGAGTGGGTCGGGAGGCCGCACTCAATTGAGTCGACTTTCCGGACCACTCAGCTGCTGACTGGCCATGGCTGCTTCGCAGCGTACGTGGAAAGGATTGGGAAGAGGGAAACCGCGCAGTGTTTCCACTGCGACGCGCCTCGTGACGACGCGGATCACACGCTTCTCGACTGTCCGGCGTGGATTGATCTCAGAGCCGGGTTAATGGCAGCATTAGGAGGGGAAGGTCTTACGCTCCCTGAAATTATCAGGGCCTCCCTGGATACTCCAGGGGGTTGGACCGCGTTCCGAAACTTTTCGGAACGTGTAATGAAAATAAAAGAGGATGAGGAAAGAAGAAGAGAGAGAAATGGAACGTCTGGGAGGGTACGTACTGAACCGCAGGAGCGAATACCTCCGGGGCGGCCGCCGCGGGCGAGACTTCGGCCTACCCCGGCGGCGCCTGGCCTGGCCTAGTGCGCTGCGGCACCCTCTTCGTTTTGGTGATGTGAGCACATTAAGTGCACGGCGTTCCAACTGGTTTTATTACTTTGCCCTTGGCGGGTAATAAAACCGACCTTTACATGGAGACACTACTCCAGGGAAGATTCCCGTGGAGTATTTCCCAACCAAGTCGATCCTCTTGGTACTTTAGTACCATCCGTTTATGAGATCGGGGAAATACCGCCCCAGATCGTGCGGGGTGGACATAAGGCAAGGTAATCTGCTTAGGTGGAGTTTCTGCCGGTCCACACCCAACTGGTGTAAACAATCAGGAGGTTTTTTAGTCGGTAGGCGATGTAGCAATACATCGAATCCGACACTCCCCTGGGTACCGGGCCCAGGGAGTCTTTGGAAGATTTTTCCTCCTGACGAAAAAAAAAAAAAAAAAAAAAAAAAAAAAAAAGGGTTGCGTCAGGGTTGCGTCAGGGTTGCGTCAGGGTCCTCCTCGAAGGTCTACCACCTTGTCGTGGTGAGGAGGCTTAGGTGCTTCCACGGCCTCTGTGAGGGATTATTCCTTCACACTGGTGGGGAGCACTGACCAAGAGTAGACCAAGGTAGCGGTCATCATTGTCCTGTGGTCCCGGCAGGACAATGCTCTGGCTCAAGGTTCCGCCCTTGCCTTCGCTAGGCATGCTTAACACTCACTCCTTTTGCTGAGTGTAGCATGATCCTGAACCCTTGTTCCTTTCCTCGTAATAGCTCATCCCCTCCTCTCCTCTCTCAACTGGAGTGCTCCATCCTATATCAAATATGAATATGGAAGGAAAAATATGATTAAAACGGAGGGGAGGGATACCCGATCACGGCGGCTTTAGGGGGTGGTTGACAGGCCCCCGGTCGTCGTCAGCCTACGACTGTCATGAGTTTGAGGCAGGCAACCCGGCCTCAACTCTGGAAAAGGCGACGGGAAGGCCTCTGCAGGTAGGTAACCTGGCCTGCAGTGGCAGCTATGCTACAGGAAACTTAGCTGGTGATGATGGCACTGATATCGAAGAGTGGCAGAAGGCCACTCAAGCCATCAAGAAACTTGGTCTGAGTGGTGCGGTTACTATAACTGCCTCTCAGGGCCAAAAAAGGAGAAGACAAACTACTCGTCTGACGAGGAGGAGGACTTGATGACGGAATCATCAAATCCGAGATACCATTCTCGAAGACGTCGGTTCGTTTACTAGAACCGGGTCGATGGCGGAAAAGGCCAAAAATCTAATCTCGCTGCGGAAGAAGAGAGAAAGAAATCCAAGAATATGAAGGGAGAGGTCTCAGGGCGTATGAAGAATAACCTTATGGGTGCCTTGAGCCTCGTTACAGAGATGGAGAGACGTCTCATTCAGGGGGAAGAAACCCTTCCGAGAGCGGGCGATCAGCTCTCTGAGAAGAGAATGAAAGAGCTTGAAGCCCGCCACGAAGCGGCTCTTGATAAAATTAAGTCGCTGGAGCGGAGCCAGAGGGCGAAAAAGTATACGCTGCCCCCTCCACTGATAACATAAGTGACAAGGTCTTGCGGAGGTGCGGGCCCTTGCCAAATCGGTGGCAGACTTGCAGCGGTCGAAAAAGGAGGTGCCGGCCCCGGCTACGGCTGTACCTGCGGCCCCGCCCGCATTAAATTTAATTGGACGCAAGACGGATGGTGCATTCGGGTTTGGAGCGGGAGCGGGTTCGCGCCCTGTACTCTTCGCACCGCGCACAAGTGGAGTATCATGCCCGACCGAGGGTAGTCAGCGCCCTAAGCCTGGGGTTGCGCCGGAACCAGCGTCCAAGAAGGACGAGTCCTTCACGGTGGCGCTGGGCAAAAAGAAACGCAGGACAATGGCTAAACTTGCCAAACCTGCATCTTGCCAGGGTACCGTCCCCACGGTTGGAGGAGCCCCCACAAAAGGGAGAAGTAACACTGAAGGTGTTAAAAACGCTCCCACCAGGGCTAGTAACAAAAAGAAACGTGTAAGGGGAGTGGAGCGATCGCAGCTGTCTCCCTCACGTGCCCGGGGGAGTTATCGTACCGGGATGCCGTACTCCGAGCAACGGAGAAAATAAACCTCAAGGAGCTCGGGGTTACGGACATGCGGTATAGGAGGGGCCTCACAGGCTCCTTAATATGGCAAGTCCGGGGTGCCAATGCGGACAAAAAAGCCGACAGTGTTGCTGAGGCCCTCAAGGGAATCCTCCCAGAGGCAAAGGTAGCAAGACCTCAGCGTATGATCGATGTGCGGCTCACTGGGCTTGATATCGCCGCAACAAGCACGTGATTAGATGCTCTCTTATGGAGATTAAATCGGGCATAGACCCAAACACAATAAAAGTCGGAGAGATTCGCGCGGGCCGTGGGAGAGCAGGGGAGGCAACAGTCTCAGTCCCTGCTGCCATGGCTCAGGCTGCACTTAAAAAGGGAAGTTAGTGGTCGGGCTCTCGACTGTAAGGGTCAGAGAACTCAAACAAAGACCCTTAAAATGCTATAAGTGCTGGGCCAGAGGGCACGTGGCAGCCGGCTGTCCATCAACATCTAACAGGGATGGCCTATGTTTCACGTGTGGCAAGCCGGGGCACAAGGCCAAGGGTTGCACGGAGAAGAAACCCTGTTGCCCGGTTTGCTCGTCTGCGGGGCGCCCTCAGACAAACCACCGGGCTGGATCCTGGGACTGCCCAGTCGTCCCTCCCAGAAGGGAGGGGAAGGCAGTACCCTCTCCGGAAGAGAGTACACATGATATAAATAACGTGTCCGGTAACTCAGCCGCAGTGTTGGAGGAGGTGGAAATGGCGGTCAACACCTCTGACACTGAGGGAGTTGAAGAGGACAATACGTCAAAGAAGACCCGGAAGGCCAGATGGCTGTAGGCGAAAATATGATAAAGAATGATAGAACAAATCATTCAAATAAATTGAATCATGCGCGCCAGGCACAACATCTCCTGGCTCAACGCATGACTGAATAAAAGCCAGCATTGCGGTTATCTCTGAGCCGTGGTGGGTTCCTGAGGAGAATGGAAACTGGTTCTCGTCCAAGGGAGATGACCCGCTCTCTGCAGTGTTGGTCAACCAAAGCAGAAGGGCCTGCAGCTTAGTACGCCAGGGCGTTTATTATGTGGCGGTTAAGTGGGGGACTCGCTGTTGATATCGGTGTATTTCCCCCCAGCGAGGACATCGCGCTTTTGAAGAGCTCCTTGTAGAGCTCCAACGGCTTATGGAGGACTTCCCTGCCCTCCCGGTACTGCTGGCCGGGGACTTCAATGCCCGGTCTCCTGGGGGACCCAAACGGCAGGGGTAATCGCAGGGGTACCTTACTTAAGGATTGGGCCAACCGGCTGAACCTACGACTGGCGAACCAGGCTGGTCACCCCACGTGCATTCGACCGTCTGGGTCGAGTGTTATAGACCTCACGTGGGGCTCAGCAATGGCTAGTGCCCGCCTCTCGGGTGGAGAGTCGATGAGGTTGAGTCCCTCTCGGACCACCTCTATGTTAGTTTCTACTACGATCAGAGGACCGCAGGGCCCGGGAACTTCTGTTCATCAAGTAGGAAACTTCCCCGATGGGCATTGGCACCTTAGACGGAGATAAGCTCTCCGCGGCACTCCTGACGGGGAGCCTGGTCCTACCTGACACTGGGGCGATGGAAGACTCCAGAAGCCTTGTTGGGTGGGTCCGGGATACCCTGAGGCAGAATGCGACACGGCATGTCTAGGTCAAGAACTGGGTCTGGTTGGAGGAAGAATGTTCCCTGGTGGTCAAATGAGATGTGACCTCAGGGCAACTGCGACGGCCGCTAGGAGACGGCTAACCAGGGCACGCAGAAGAAACGATGCGGTGCAGATAGACCATTACCTGGAAGTTCGGCGGGCAGCAGGGGAGCTCTTGCCAAGGCAATTAAAAAGGCCAAGAAGAACGCCTGGCAAGACTTCCTGAGCCTATTGAGGATGACCCTTGGGGCAAACCGTAAAAACGGTTATGGGGAAACTAAGGCCCTTTGCTCCACCTATCACCGAGACAATGGAGGAGGCGGACCTAGAGCGGGTCCTGGCGGGGCTGTTTCCAAACCAACCGGAATATGCCCCGCCGCCCGTGACTGTCGTCGGTGAAATAAACATCACGGAGGAAGAGGTCATCCCGCTGCCAAGAAGATTGCGGGAGGGAAAGCTCCTGGCCCTGATGGGGTACGGGTTGTGTCGTGCGCCAAGCGCGACGCTCTGTTGTCGTGGCCTTGCGAGATGCTTCTCGGCGTGTATAACTAACGGCACATTTCCGACCGATTGGAAGGAAACAGATTGGTTCTTATAAAAAAGGGCAGAGACAGGCCCCTGGATCAACCCGGGTCATTCAGGCCAATCTGCCTCATTAATGAGGTAGCGAAGTTATACGAAAGAGTCCTTGTCAACCGGATAAATAACTTCCTGGAGAGAAATGAGGCCTTGTCCCCGGCACAATATGGATTTCGGACGGGCCGGTCAACAATCGACGCCATATTGTCGGTAAGGGAGTTTGTTGGCGCGGCATTGCGAGATGGCAAGGTGGTAATTTTGGTCAGCCTTGATGTCCAAAATGCCTTCAACTCGCTGCCGTGGCCAATAATTATCGAGGCAATTGAACGAAAGGGTCTCCCGCCACACTTACTTGGCGTTTTGCGGGATTATTTCCGAGACCGCAAGTTAGTTTATCTCACTAAGGACGGTGGACTGGTGACCAGGGCTGTGAGATGCGGTGTGCCACAGGGGTCAGTCCTTGGCCCTACTCTGTGGAATGTGGCATACGATAGTGTCCTCCGTGTCCCGCTGACTAGCGGTTCCCGTGTGGTCTGCTATGCGGACGACACGGCCCTCTTGTCAGTGGGGCGGGACTGTCTCGGCCACTAAGAATGCTGAACAAGACCTCCAGCGCATCGTTGACGCGATCAAGGTTTGGGCCTTACGGTTGCGGCACAAATCAGAGGCTTGGTTTTCCCCGCCTCTGCCCTCCGTAGACACAGGGGTGCTGCCCTCTTGAAGTTCGAATAGGGGGATCCTCATCCCAGTAGGTTTAAGGTTAAATTCTTGGGGTTGTTAGACTCGGATTAACATTTAGGCCCCACTTCGAATCCTTGATCCCGAGGATTGATAACCTTCGGGCCATTCAAGGATCCTCCCGAATTTAATGGGCAAGGGAGAAGAGGCGGCGCTCTATGTGGGGTAGTTCTTCAATGCTCTATATGGGGCCCCCGTGTGGTGGCGCACGGTGGTAGAGGACAAAGGGTGAAGAGAGCCGTTCGGGCTGTGCAGCGCAGAATCGCCATCCGTGTGTGTGTGCGTACCGGACGGTCTCTTCCACGCAGCCTGATGGTTGCGGGGATTATCCCCTCGACCATCTGGCTCCTCGACTGGCAGAATCCTATGACGTCTTAGGAGTATGGAGGGACCGTCTTCGGCCTAGGGCCAGGCTGGGGGTTCTTGCCAGGCGTGGTGCAATTGCGGCGTGGAGGGAAGAAGAAATTGGGTGCTGGGTTCCCAGGCTCAACGGGAGTACGTGTAAGGGAGGCACTGGCGATAGGTTGGCTGAGTGGGTCGAGAGGCCGCATCTATTGAGTCGACCTTTCGCACCACCCAGCTGATGACCGGTCATGGATGCTTCTCGGCATATGTGCATTGGATTAAGAGGAGAGAGTCCACGCAGTGCTTCCACTGCGAGGCCGTGCGACGATGCGGAGCCACACTGCTCGACTGCCCGGCATGGGGTGACGCCAGAGACAATCTGGTCGCTGCAGTAGGAGCGGGAAGCCCACATCCTGAAATAATCAGGGCCTCCCTGGATACTCCGGGAGGGTGGTCCGCCTTCCAATTCTTCGCGGAATACGTCATGAAGACGAAGGAGGGAGAAGAGAGAAGGAGAGAAAGGAGTAGAGTGCCTGGGAGGACGCATGCGGAACCGCAGGAGAGAATGCTCCAAGGCGCCGCCGCGGGCGAGGCTTCGGCCAACCCCGGCAGCGTTGGTTAGCTAGCGCGCTGCCACACTCCCATCGCTTGGTGTTCATGACTTAACTCCAGGGAAAATCCCCGTGGAGTAACTACTAAATTTGGCGATTTCCTGGTACATTAGTCCAGCTGACTAGAGATCGGGGAAATACCGCCCCAGATCGTACGGGGTGGACGTAGGGCAAAGTAATCTGCAAAAGTGGAGTTTCTGCGTCCACACCCAACTGGTGCAAGTAATCAGGAGGTTTTTTAGTCGGTAGGCGATGTTACATCGAATCGACACCCTGGGTACCGGGCCCAGGGAGTCTTGGAAGATTTTTCCTCCTGACGAAAAAAAAAAAAAAAAAAAGGGTTGCGTCAGGGTTGCGTCAGGGGGGGGGGGGGGGGGGGGGGGGGGGGGGGGGGGGGGGGGGGGGGGGGGGGGGGGGGGGGGGGGGGGGGGGGGGGGGGGGGGGGGGGGGGGGGGGGGGAGGGGGGGGGGGGGGGGGGGGGGGGGGGGGGGGGGGGGGGGGGGGGGGGGGGGGGGGGGGGGGGGGGGGGGGGGGGGGGGGGGGGGGGGGGGGGGGGGGGGGGGGGGGGGGGGGGGGGGGGGGGGGGGGGGGGGGGGGGGGGGGGGGGGGGGGGGGGGGGGGGGGGGGGGGGGGGGGGGGGGGGGGGGGGGGGGGGGGGGGGGGGGGGGGGGGGGGGGGGGGGGGGGGGGGGGGGGGGGGGGGGGGGGGGGGGGGGGGGGGGGGGGGGGGGGGGGGGAGGGTTGCGTCAGGGTTGCGTCAGGGTTGCGTCAGGGTTGCGTCAGGGTTGCGTCAGGGTTGCGTCAGGGTTGCGTCAGGGTCCTCCCCGAAGGTCTACCACCTTGTCGTGGTGGGGAGGCTTAGGTGCTTCCACGGCCTTTGTGAGGGATTATTCCTTCACTCTGGCGGGGAGCACTGACCAAGAGTAGACCAAGGTAGCGGTCATCATTGTCCTGTGGTCCTGACAGGACATTGCTCTGACTCAAGGTTCCGCCCTTGCCTTCGCCAGGCATGCCTTACACTTACTCCTTTTGCTGAGTGTAGCATGATCCTAGACCCTTGTTCCTCTCCTTTTAATCGCTTAACCCCTCCTCTCCTTTCTAACGGAGCTTGCCTCCAATCCTTGTTTAAATCATGGATGTGGACACTAAAATATGAATTCAAACGGAGCGGGAGGGATACCCGATCCACGGCGGCTTTAGGGGGTGGTCTGACAGGCCCCCGGTCGTCGACATCCAGCGACTGTCATGAGCCTGAGGTAGGCAACCCGGCCTTGGCTCTAGCAACGGCGACGGGAAGGTCTCTGCAGGTAGGTAACCTGGCCGGCAGTGACAAGAAAGCGACAGGAAAACTGAAAAACGACGATGGCGTGCAACTAGAAGAGTGGCAGAAGGCTGCCCGCGCCATCAAGAAGCTTGGCCTGAGTGAACCATTCACAGTTGGCTCCACTCAGGGCAAGAAAAGAAGACGTCCGGTCATATCATCGGACGAGGATGAGGACCCGGTACCGGGATCTTCAGGAGAAGGGAAAAGTGCACAGTGAACCAGTTTCAGTGGCTCTGACACCAGTACAGTGGTAAAGTGAAAGTGGCACCGTGAATAGTGAAGTGTGCTCGGCAACGTCGGTACGGCTGTAGAGCCGGGACGACTTGCCGAGAAGGCGAGAAGCTTGATTCCGCGGCGGAGGAAGAACGAAGGAGGTCAAGATTAAAGGAGTATTCTGGGCGGATGAAGGGCAATCTTAAAGGTGCCCTGAGCCTGGTGAATGAAATGGAGCGGCGTCTCCTTCAAGGGGACCAGAACCATTCCGAGAGTGAGGCGATCCAGGCCCTAAGGAGGGAGTTGAAGGATCTGGAGGCCCGTCATGAGGCCGCTCTGGAAAAAATAAGAACCCTGGAGCGAGGCCAAAAACCCAAGAAGTGCGCTCTGCCCGCTCCCTCTGGGGCTCAGAGTGAAGACAACATAAACGAGAAGGTGCTTGCAGAGGTAAGAGCTCTTGCAAAAACGGTCGCTGAATTGCAGCGATCAAGGAGGGAGGTACCGGCCCCGGCTCCGGCTGCGACCATACCTGCGGCTCCAGCTGCAGTAGGGTTCAGCTTTGGGCTGGGGACGGGTAGCTCGACCAAGTCGGGAATAGGGGCTGCCACACGGCCGGTGTCCGCACCGGGCGTAAGCAAGACTCCGTGCCCGACCCCGCGGAATACACCTGGGAATGCTCAGGATCCAGCGTCAAAGGAGGACGCAAGTTTTACGTTGGTGCTTGGTAGGAAGAAGCGCAGGGCCGTGGCAAGGCTTTCCAAACCGGAATCCCACCACGGCGCTGTACCCAGCACCAAAGGGGCTCCTTCAAAGGGGACCGGTGCGAAGAAAGGAGCAAAAAATGCTCCTCCGGACAAAGCAAGTCCAAAGAAGAAGTGGAACAAGGGAAGGGAGCGGTCGGCGGCCATCTCCCTTACGTGTTCTAACCAGATCTCCTACCGAGATGCTGTCCTCCGAGCGACGGAGAAGATAAATTTGAAGGAGCTCGGAGTGACAGACATGAGGTATAGGAGAGGTTTGTCGGGTTCCCTGATCTGGCAGATACGGGGAGCTGGTGCTGCTAAAAAGGCAGACGGTGTGGCGGAGGCCCTTAAGAGGGCCCTCCCTGAGGTCAAAGTTGCGAGACCTCAACGAATGGTTGACGTGCGGCTCGTCGGGTTAGACGTGGCGGCAACAAGCACGTCAATCAGATGTGCTCTGTTGGAGGTAAAGTCGGGCATAGACCCGAACTCCATCAAAGTTGGAGAGATCCGCGTGGGTCGTGGAAGGGCGGGGGAAGTAACAGTCTCCGTTCCCGTTGCCATGGCCCATGCGGCACTCAAGAAGGGAAAATTGGTGGTCGGGTTGTCGACAGTTCGTGTAAGGGAACTGAAGCAAAGACCACTTAAATGTTTTAAGTGTTGGGCCAGAGGTCATGTAGTGGCCTCCTGCCCATCGACAATTAGTAGAGAGGGCCTGTGCTTTGCATGTGGCAAGTCGGGGCACAAGGCCAGGGAATGTAGGGAGAGAAAGCCATGTTGCCCAGTATGCTCGTCCGCGGGACGCGCTCGGACAAACCATCAGGCTGGCTCACTGGACTGTCCGATTGTCCCTCCTAGGAGGGAGGAAAGGGCAGTGTCCTCCCCGAAGGCCGATGCGCCTAAGGGCAGTAGTGGGCCCGGTGGTCCAGCGGAAATACTGGAAGAAGTGGAAATGGAGGCTCTCGCTCCCGACACCGCTGCACTCAAGGAGGGCGGCGGGGGGAAGGAGGGCCCCGAAAAACCAATGGTTGTAGAAACCAACCTTGGTAACGATGGAAAGGGTCCTACAAATTAACCTTAATCATGCGCGTCGGGCTCAGGATCTCCTTGCGCAACGCATGGCGGAGCTTGAGGCCGGCATCGCAATTGTATCGGAGCCGTGGTGGGTCCCCGAAGGAGATGGAAATTGGTTTCCATCCCTGGGTGGAGACCCGCTCTCTGCAATTTTCGTAGGCCGAAGTAGAAGGACATGTAGCCTGGTGCGACAGGGTTCTTTCTATGTCGGTGTCAGGTGGGGGGACACACTGGTAATATCAGTGTACTTCCCACCCAGCGGGGATGTTGCCTCATTCGAGGGGCTCCTTGACGAGCTCCAGGCACTTATTGCGGAGTACCCTGCTCTCCCAGTACTGCTGGCCGGGGATTTTAACGCCAGGGCTCCTTACTGGGATCCGGATGGAAGGGGTAACCGTAGGGGTGCCCTACTCTATGACTGGGCTAATGGGCAAAACCTTAGGCTCTTTAATAGAGTTGGCCACCCCACATGCGTTAGATTTTTCGGGTCGAGTGTAATCGACCTAACGCTGGGCTCAGCCACTGCTGGTGCCCGGATTTCGGACTGGAAGGTGGATGAAGCTGAGTCCTTATCGGACCACTCATATATCACCTTCCTCTATGGTCAGGGGCCCGTGGGGTCCGGGGTTCTACACCTACGAGGGAGAAAGCTCCCTCGCTGGGCCGTCGGAACACTGGATCAGGACAGGCTGTCAGCGGCGCTCCTAACCGGGAATTTGGTCTGGCCGGACACCGGCGATGAGAGCGGTGCGGCTGGTCTGGTTGGATGGGCTCGGGACACCCTGAGACAGGCATGTGACATGGCCATGTCCAGGTCCGGGGCACGGTTCAACCGAAGGAGAAATGCTCCCTGGTGGTCAGGTGAGATTGCCGACCTCAGAGCGTCTGCGACAGCCGCGAGAAGGCGGCTTACCAGAGCTAGGAGGAGGCAGAATCTGCAGGAGATAGGCCAACTCTTAGAGGCTCGGCGGGCTGCAAAAAAGGCCCTTGCCAGGGCCATTAAGAGAGCCAAAAGGAGTGCGTGGCAGGATTTCTTAAGCCTGCTGGAGGAGGACCCATGGGGTAGACCATACAAAGTGGTCATGGGCAAATTGAGGCCCTTTACCCCGCCCGTCACAGAGATGTTGGAAGAAGAAGATCTGGAGCGGGTCTTGGCAGGGCTATTCCCAAACCATCCGGAATATGTCCCACCGCCGGTGGCCACTACTGGGGATGTTAACATCTCAGAGGAGGAGGTCGCGGCAGCCGCTTCAAGGATTGCGAGGAGGAAGGCCCCTGGCCCTGATGGGGTGCCGGGCTGTGTTGTGCGACAGGCAGCGACACTTTGTTGCCGCGGCCTGGCGCGATGTTTCTCGGCCTGCGTGAACAGCGGCCTGTTTCCGACCGGCTGGAAGGAGACCAAACTGGTCCTCCTGAAGAAGGGAAGAGACAGACCACTGGATGAACCTGGGTCGTATAGACCGATTTGCCTCGTTAATGAGGTAGCCAAGCTGTTTGAACGGGTCCTGGTGAACCGGATAAACAGTTACTTGGAGCGAACTGAAGCTCTGTCCCCGGCACAGTTCGGGTTTCGTACGGGCCGCTCGACGATTGACGCAATCCTGTCCGTCAAAGACTTTGTCGGTGCAGGCTTGCAAAATGGGAATGTTGTGGTGATGGTCAGCCTGGACATCAAAAACGCTTTCAACTCGTTGCCATGGCCGGTGATCATAGAGGCTCTGGAACACAAGGGCCTACCGCTACACATTCAAGGAGTTATGCGCAGCTACTTCCGGGACCGAAAGTTGGTGTTTTGCACCAGAGATGGCGGGCTCGCAAGTAGGACTGTACGATGCGGGGTGCCACAGGGATCCGTCCTTGGCCCTACACTTTGGAACGTGGCCTATGACAGCGTTCTTCGTGTCCCGCTGGCTAGAGGCTCCCGTGTGGTCTGCTATGCAGACGACACGGCCCTCTTGTCGGTTGGGCCGAACCTGTCATTGGCCATAGAAAATGCTGAACGGGACCTTCGGAGCATCGTAGATGCGATCGAAGGGTTGGGTCTCGTGGTAGCTACACAGAAGACGGAGGCGATGGCCTTCCCTGCCTCCGCCCTCCGTGGACGCAGGGGGGCTGTTGCTCCCGAGATCAGAATAAGGGGGTCCTCTATCCCCGTGGGATCTAGGGTGAGGTATTTGGGGGTTTTGCTGGACTCAGACATGACGTTCAGGCCCCACTTCGAGTCCTTGATCCCGAGGATAGACGGAACCTTTAGGGCTATCCGGAAGATTCTCCCGAACCTCTATGGGCCGAGGGAGAAGAAACGGAGGCTCTATAGTAGTGTTGTACACTCAATGCTCCTATATGGGGCCCCCGTGTGGTGGCGCACGGTGGTAGAGGACCAAAGGGTGAAGAGAGCCGTTCGGGCTGTGCAGCGCAGAATCGCCATCCGTGTGTGCTGTGCGTACCGGACGGCCTCCTTTCATGCGGTCATGATGGTTGCAGGGATTATTCCCCTCGATCACTTGGCCCCTCGGCTGGCAGAAGCCTATGCCGCCCTTAGGAATCTGGAGGGACCCGTCCTTCCAGGCACTAGGGTCAGGCTGGGGGTTCTTGCCAGGCGCGGTGCTATTGCAGCATGGAGGGAAGAAGAAATTGAACTACTGGATTCCCCAGGCTCAACCGGGGTACGTGTGAGGGAGGCGCTGGCCGATAGGTTGGTTGAGTGGGTCGAGAGGCCACACTCTATTGAGTCAACCTTTCGCACCACCCAGCTGATGACCGGTCATGGGTGCTTCTCGGCATACGTGCACCGGATTGGGAAGAGAGAGTCCACGCAGTGCTTCCACTGCGAGGCACCGTGCGACGATGTGGAGCACACGCTGCTCGACTGCCCGGCATGGAGTGACGCCAGAGACAATCTGGCTGCTGCACATAGGAGCGAGAAGGCCCACACTCCCGGAAATAATCAGGGCCTCCCTGGATACTCCGGAGGGGTGGTCCGCCTTCCGAATCCTTCGCAGAACGCGTCGTAAAGACGAAGGAGGAGGAAGAGAGAAGAAGAGAGAGACGCAGAGCGTCTGGGAGCCTGCGTGAGGTACCGCAAGAGGAGTATGACTCCAATGCGGCCGCCGCGGGCAAGGCTTCGGCCAACCCCAGCAGCGTCTGGTTTAACCTAGAGCGCTGCTGTACCACTTCGTTTGGAGAATGAGCACAATATGTGCATGGCGTCAGAACTAGAGTTGAAACTGCGCCGCGAGGCCGGTAGCAACGCTGGTCATTCCTGGCAGAAAAGTCAAACTCCGGGGTTAGATTCCTGAGGGGTGAGATATACTGAGACGATACCTTGGCATACTAGCGCCTTATCCGCGTTAGTATCGACGGACGAGATCGGGGAAATACCGCCCCAGATCGCTGCGGGATGGACATAGGGTGACGGGAATCCACCTAGCGTGGAAATGCTGCCTGTCCACTCCCAACAGGTGAAAAGAAACAGGAGGTTTTTTTAGTCGGTAGGCGATGTAATAGTACATCGAATCCGACACTCCTCTGGGTACCGGGCCCAGGGAGTCTTTGGAAGATTTTTCCTCCTGTCGAAAAAAAAAAAAAAAAAAAAAAAAAGGGTTGCGTCAGGGTTTGAAGGTTAATTGTGGGGGGAGGTTAGGTGTGGTTGTGAGGGATTATTTTATGGGGGGAGAGAAAGAGAGAAGGAGGGTATATTGTTGTGGTGAGGAAGTAAGGTTGCCCTTGTTCGCAGGATGCTTAACACTACCTTGCGAGTGAGATGATCTGAACCCTTGTTTCTGTAATATATCCCTCCTCTCCTATCTCAACTTGGAGTGACTATTATATAAAATGAATATGGAAGGAAAAATGAAAAAACGGAGCGGGAGGGATACCGATCCACGGCGGCTTTAGGGGGTGGCTGACAGGCCGGTCGTCGCAGCACGACTGTCATGAGTTTGAGGCAGGCAACCCGGCCTCAATGGAAAAGGGACGGGAAGGCCTCTGAGGTAGGTAACCGGCCTGCAGTGGAGTATACAAGGAATTAGCGGGATGATGGACTGATATGAAGAGTGGCAGAAGGCACTCAAGCCATCAAGAAACTTGGTCTGAGGGTGCGGTTACTATAACTGCCTCTCAGGGCAAAAAGGAGAAGACAAATTACTATGTCGACGAGGAGGAGGACTTGATGACGGATTCTAATGAATACCATTCTCGAAGACGTCGGTTCGTTTCTAGAACCGGGTCGATTGGCAGAAAAGGCCAAAAGTCTAATCTCTGCTGCGGAAGAAGAGAGAAAAAATCCAAGATATGAAGGGAGAGGTCTCGGGCGTTGAAGATAACCTTGGGTGCCTTGACTCGTTACAGAGATGGAGAGACGTCTCATCAGGGGGAGAAACCCTCTCCGAGAGCGTGGCGATCAGCTCTTGAGAGAGAACTGAAAGAGCTTGAAGCCCGCCACGAAGCGGCTCTTGATAAAATTAAGTCGCTGGAGCGGAGCCAGAGGGCGAAAAAGTATCGCTGCCCCCTCCTGATAATAGTGACAAGGTCTCGCGGAGGTGCGGGCCCTTGCCAATCGGTGGCAGACTTCGCGGTCGAAAAGGAGGTGCCAGCCCCGGCTCGGTTGTACCTGCGGCCCCGCCGCAATTAATTTAATTTGGACGCAAGACGGATGGTGCTTCGGGTTTGGAGCGGGAGCGGGTTCGCGCCTGTCTCTTCCACCGGCAAGTGGAGTTCTGCCCGACCGAGGGTAGTCAGCGCCCTAGCCTGGGGTTGCGCCGAACCAGCGTCAAGAAGGACGAGTCCTTCACGGTGGGTGGGCAAAAGAAACGCAGGACAATGGCAAACTTGCCAAACCTGCTCTTCCAGAGTACCGTCCCACGGTTGGAGGAGCCCCACAAAAGGGAGAAGTAACACTAGGTGTTAAAAACGCTCCCACCAGGGCAGTAACAAGAGCGTGTAAGGGGAGTGGAGCGATCCGCGCTGTCTCCCTCGTGCCGGGGGAGTTTCGTACCGGGATGCCTCTCCGAGCAACGGAGAAAATAACCTCAAGGAGCTCGGGGTTACGGACATGCGGTTAGGAGGGGCCTCAGGCTCTAATATGGCAAGTCCGGGTGCAATGCGGACAAAAAAGCCGACAGTGTTGCTGAGGCCCTCAAGGGAATCCTCCCAGAGGCAAGGTAGCAAGACTCAGGTTGATCGATGTGCGGCTCATGGGTTGATTCGCCGCAACAAGCACTCGATTAGATGCTCTTATGGAGATTAAATCGGGCTAGACCCAAACACAATAAAGTCGGAGAGATTCGCGCGGGCCGTGGGAGAGCAGGGGAGGCAACAGTTTCGTCCCTGCTGCCATGGCTCGGCTGCCTTAAAAAGGGAAGTTAGTGGTCGGGCTCTCGACTGTAGGGTCAGAGACTCAAACAAGACTAATGCTTAAGTGTGGGCCAGAGGGCACGTGGCAGCCGGCTGTCCATCAACATCTAACAGGGATGGCCTTGTTTCACGTGTGGCAGCGGGGCCAAGGCCAAGGGTTGCCGGAGAAGAAACCCTGTTGCGGTTTGCTTGTCTGCGGGGCGCCCTCGACAAACCACCGGGCTGGATCCTGGGACTGGTCGTCTCCAGAAGGGAGGGGAAGGCAGTACCCTCTGGAAGAGAGTACACATGATTAATAACGTGTCCGGTAACTCAGCCGCGTGTTGGAGGAGGTGGAAATGGCGGTCACACCTCTGACACTGAGAGAGTGAGAGGACAATACGTCAAGAGACCGGAAGGCCAGATGGCTGTAGGCGAAAATTTGATAAAGATGATAGAACAATCTTCATAATTTGATCTGCGCGCCAGGCACAATCTCTGGCTCAACGCTGTGATAAGCCGCTTGGGTTTTTGAGCCGTGGTGGGTTCGAGGAGATGGACTGGTTCTCGTAGGGAGATACCGTTGGTGTGGAGGAGGGCCTGGTTAGTCGCGGGCTTTTTTGTGGCGGTTAGTGGGGGGACTCTGTTGATTGGTGTATTTCCGCGAGGACATGGTTTTGAAGAGTCTTGTAGAGTCCAACGGTTTGAGGATTTGTGGTCTGCTGCCGGGGACTGGTGGTTGGGAGGGGGGTATGGGGGTTTTGGTTGGGTAGGTGATAGATGGGAGGTGGTGGTGAGTGGGGAGTGTTTAGATGGGGTAGTGGTAGGCGTGGGGGAAGTGAGAGGTTGAGTTGGATTTGTTGTTTTTGATGAGGAGGGGGGGATGTTTAGAGGCGATGGGTTGGTTAGAGGAGATGTTGGGTGAGGGGGTGGTTTGACACTGGGGCGATGGAAGACTCAGAGCTTGTTGGGTGGGTGGATATGAGGGCATGCGACACAGCCTGTCGGTCAGATGGGTCTGGTTGGAGGAAGATTTCGGTGGTCAAATGAGATGTGACTCAGGGCAACTGCGACGGCCGCTAGGAGACGGTACCGGGCACGCAGAAGAAACGTGCGGTGCGATGAATTCTGGAGTTCGGCGGGCGCAAGGGGAGCTCTTGCAAGGCAATTAAAAAGGCCAGAAGACGCTGGCAGACTTCTGAGTTTTGAGGTGACTTGGGGCAAACCGTACAAAACGGTTATGGGGAAACAAGGCTTTGCTCCCTTACCGAGACATGGAGGAGGGGACAGAGCGGTCTGGCGGGGCTGTTTAAATCACGGTATGCCCGCGGTGACTGTCGTTGGTGAAATAAACATCACGGAGGAAGAGGTCATCGCCGCTGCAGAGATTGGGGAGGGAAGTTGGTGTGGGGTACCGGGTTGTGTGTGGCCAAGCAGCGACGTTGCTGTCGTGGCTTGCGAGATGTTTCGGCGTGTTAATACGGCACATTTCCGACGATTGGAAGGAAACAAGGTTGGTTCTTATAAAAGGGCAGAGACAGGCTGGATCAACCCGGGTCATTCAGGCATTGTTTTGAGGTAGCGAAGTTATACGAAAGAGTCCTTGTCAACCGGATAATATTCTGGAGAGAATGAGGCCTTGTCCCCGGCACAATATGGATTTCGGACGGGCCGGTCAATCGACGCTTTGTCGGTAAGGGAGTTTGTTGGGCGGCTTGGAGATGGCAAGGTGGTAATTTTGGTCAGCTTGATGTATGTTCAACTCGTGGTGGCAATATGAGGAATTGACGAAAGGGTCTGTTATTGGGTTTTGGGGATTTTTGAGAGGTTAGTTTTGGTTGTGGAGGTTAGGGTGTGAGATGGGGTGAAGGGGTCGGGTTGGTCGGGTTGCGTCGGGTTGCGTGGGTTGCGTCGGGTTGGTCGGGTTGCGTCGGGTTGCGTCGGGTTGCGTCAGGGTTGCGTCGGGTTGCGTCAGGGTTGCGTCAGGGTTGCGTCAGGGTTGCGTCAGGGTTGCGTCGGGTTGCGTCAGGGTTGGTCAGGGTTGCGTCGGGTTGCGTCGGGTTGCGTCGGGTTGCGTCGGGTTGCGTCGGGTTGCGTCGGGTTGGTGGGTTGGTCGGGTTGCGTCAGGGTTGCGTCGGGTTGCGTCGGGTTGCGTCAGGGTTGCGTCAGGGTTGCGTCAGGGTTGCGTCAGGGTTGCGTCGGGTTGCGTCAGGGTTGCGTCAGGGTTGCGTCAGGGTTGCGTCAGGGTTGCGTCAGGGTTGCGTCAGGGTTGCGTCAGGGTTGCGTCAGGGTTGCGTCAGGGTTGCGTCAGGGTTGCGTCAGGGTTGCGTCAGGGTTGCGTCAGGGTTGCGTCAGGTTGCGTCAGGGTTGCGTCGGGTTGCGTCGGGTTGGTCAGGGTTGCGTCAGGGTTGGTGGTGGTCGGGTTGCGTCGGGTTGCGTCGGGTTGCGTCAGGGTTGCGTCAGGGTTGCGTCAGGGTTGCGTCAGGGTTGCGTCAGGGTTGCGTCAGGGTTGCGTCAGGGTTGCGTCAGGGTTGCGTCAGGGTTGCGTCAGGGTTGCGTGGGTTGCGTCAGGGTTGCGTCAGGGTTGCGTCAGGGTTGCGTCAGGGTTGCGTCGGGTTGCGTCAGGGTTGCGTCAGGGTTGCGTCAGGGTTGCGTCAGGGTTGCGTCAGGGTTGCGTCAGGGTTGCGTCGGGTTGCGTCAGGGTTGCGTCAGGGTTGCGTCAGGGTTGCGTCAGGGTTGCGTCAGGGTTGCGTCAGGGTTGCGTCAGGGTTGCGTCAGGGTTGGTCAGGGTTGCGTCAGGGTTGCGTCAGGGTTGCGTCAGGGTTGCGTCAGGGTTGCGTCAGGGTTGCGTCAGGGTTGCGTCAGGGTTGCGTCAGGGTTGCGTCGGGTTGCGTCAGGGTTGCGTCAGGTTGCGTCGGTTGCGTCAGGGTTGCGTCAGGGTTGCGTCAGGGTTGCGTCAGGGTTGCGTCGGGTTGCGTCAGGGTTGGTCGGGTTGCGTCGGGTTGCGTCAGGGTTGCGTCGGGTTGGTCAGGGTTGCGTCGGGTTGCGTCAGGGTTGCGCAGGGTTGCGTCAGGGTTGCGTCAGGGTTGCGTCAGGGTTGCGTCAGGGTTGCGTCAGGGTTGCGTCAGGGTTGCGTAGGGTTGCGTCGGGTTGCGTCAGGGTTGCGTGGGTTGGGTTGGTCAGGGTTGCGTAGGGTTGCGTAGGTTGCGTAGGGTTGGTGGTTGGTGGGTTGCGTGGGTTGTCAGGTTGCGTGGGTTGGTAGGGTTGGTAGGGTTGGTAGGGTTGGTAGGTGGTAGGGTTGGTGGGTTGGTGGGTTGCGTAGGGTTGGTCAGGTTGGTCAGGGTTGCGTAGGGTTGCGTAGGGTTGCGTGGGTTGGTGGGTTGCGTAGGTTGGTGGTTGCGTCAGGGTTGGTGGGTTGCGTGGGTGCGTAGGGTTGGTCAGGGTTGCGTAGGGTTGGTAGGTTGCGTGGGTTGGTCGGGTTGCGTGGGTTGCGTGTTGTCGGGTTGGTGGGTTGCGTGGGTTGGTGGTTGCGTGGGTTGGTCGGGTTGCGTCGGGTTGCGTCAGGGTTGCGTCGGGTTGCGTCAGGGTTGCGTAGGGTTGCGTCAGGGTTGCGTCAGGGTTGCGTCGGGTTGCGTCAGGGTTGCGTCGGGTTGCGTCGGGTTGCGTCAGGGTTGCGTCAGGGTTGCGTCGGGTTGCGTCGGGTTGCGTCAGGTTGCGTCAGGGTTGCGTCGGGTTGCGTCGGGTTGCGTCAGGGTTGCGTCAGGGTTGCGTCAGGGTTGCGTCAGGGTTGCGTCAGGGTTGCGTCAGGGTTGCGTCAGGGTTGCGTCAGGGTTGCGTCAGGGTTGGTGGGTTGCGTCGGGTTGCGTCGGGTTGCGTGGGTTGCGTCAGGGTTGCGTGGGTTGCGTCAGGGTTGCGTCGGGTTGGTGGGTTGCGTCAGGGTTGCGTCGGGTTGCGTCGGGTTGCGTCAGGGTTGCGTCAGGGTTGCGTCAGGGTTGCGTCAGGGTTGCGTCAGGGTTGCGTCAGGGTTGCGTCAGGGTTGCGTCAGGGTTGCGTCAGGGTTGCGTCAGGGTTGCGTCAGGGTCCTCCCCGAAGGTCTACCACCTTGTCGTGGTGGGGGAGGCTTAGGTGTTCCCATGGCCTTTGTGAGGGATAACACTCTCACACTGGTGGGGAACACTGACTAAGAGTAGACCAAGGTAGCGGCCATCATGGTCCTGTGGTCCTGGCAGGACAATGCTCTGGCTCAAGGTTCCGCCCTTGCCTTCGCTAGGCATGCTTAACACTCACTCCTTTTGCTGAGTGTAGCATGATCCTGAACCCTTGTTCCTTTCCTCGTAATAGCTCATCCCCTCCTTTCCTTTCTCAATTTTGGAGCTAGCCTCCAACCAATATATATAATTATGGATATGGAGACTAAAATTATGAATTCGAAACGGAGCGGGAGGGATACCCGATCCACGGCGGCTTTAGGGGGTGGTCTGACAGGCCCCCGGTCGTCGTCAGCCTACGACTGTCATGAGTTTGAGGCAGGCAACCCGGCCTCAACTCTGGAAAAGACGACGGGAAGGCCTCTGCAGGTAGGTAACCTGGCCTGCAGTGGCAGCCATGCTACAGGAAAATTAGTTGGAGATGATGGCTCTGATATCGAAGAGTGGCAGAAGGCCACTCAAGCCATCAAGAAACTTGGCCTCAGTGGAGCAATTTCCATAACCTCCACTCAAGGCCAAAAAAGAAGACGCCAAACTATTGCGTCTGACGAGGAGGAGGATCTAATGGCGGGATCCTCAAAATCCGAAGAAGTATGTACTAAGACGTCGGTTCGTTTGTTGGAACCGGGTCGGCTGGCGGAAAAGGCCAGAAACTTGATCTCCGCCGCAGATGAAGAAAGGAGGAGATCTAAAAATATAAAGGGAGATGTCTCTGGGCGAATGAAAGGTAGCCTCATGGGTGCCCTAAGCCTAGTTACAGAAATGGAGAGACGCCTCATTCAGAGAGACGAGATCCTCTCTGAGAGCGAGGCAATAAAATCTTTAAGGAGAGAGTTGAAGGAGCTGGAAGCTCGCCACGAAGCAGCTCTGGAAAAAATTAAAACATTAGAGCGGAGTCAGAGGACCAAGAAATGTACTTTGCCCCCACCTCCACCCCCCTCCTCTGATAACAACATGGACAAAGTCCTAGCAGAGGTGCGAGCTCTTGCCAAATCGGTGGCAGAGTTACAACGTTCGAAGAAGGAGGTATCGGCTCCTGCTGCGGTTGTATCTGCGGCTCCGGCTGCTATAAAATTCAATTTCGGGACTAAGACCGGCGGTGTATCTGGGTTTGGAACGGGAGCTACTCCACGCCCGGTGCTTTTTACACCACAAGCCAGTGTGGTGTCAAGCCCGACCAACGGCATTCACCGAATTAAGCCCAGGGTTACGCCGAAACCTGCGTCCAAAAAGGACGAGGGTTTCGCGGTAGTGCTCGGCAGGAAAAAGCGCAGGGCTATGGCGAAACTTGCCAAACCTGCGCCTTGCCAGGGCACTGTCCCTACTGCTGAAGAAACTCTTTCAAAAGGGAAGAGGAAAAATACTATGGGAGTTAAAAGTACTCCTACTAAAATTCAAAGTAAGATCAAGCGTGGCAAGGGAGTGGAGCGGTCTGCGGCTATCTCCCTCACGTGCCCGGGGGAACTTTCGTACCGGGACGCCGTACTCCGAGCAACGGAGAAGATCAACCTCAAAGAGCTCGGGGTCACGGACATGAGGTACAGGAGAGGCCTTACAGGCTCCCTAATCTGGCAAATTCGAGGTGCTGATGCAAATAAAAAGGCCGATAATGTCGCTGAGGCCCTTAAGGGAATCCTCCCAGAGGCCAAAGTTGCAAGGCCTCAGAAAATGATTGACGTGCGGCTCATCGGCCTGGATGTTGCCGCTACAAGCACGTCAATCAGGTGTTCTTTAATGGAGACCAAAACGGGCATAGACCCGAACTCCATAAAGGTTGGTGAGATCCGCGCGGGTCGTGGGAGAACGGGGGAAGTTACAGTCTCCGTCCCTGCTGCCATGGCTTACGCAGCCCTAAAAAAAGGGAAAATTGTGGTCGGGCTCTCAACGGTTAGAGTCAAAGAGCTAAAACAAAGACCGTTGAAGTGCTACAGGTGCTGGGCCAGAGGGCACGTAGTGGCCTGCTGCCCATCAACGACAGACAGGGTCGGCCTGTGTTTCATGTGCGGCAAGCCGGGACACAAGGCCAAGGATTGTACGGAGAAGAAACCCTGTTGCCCGGTTTGCTCGTCTGCGGGGCGCCCTCAGACAAATCACCGGGCTGGATCCTGGGACTGCCCAATTGTCCCTCCCAAGAGGGAGGGGAAGGCAGTGCCCTCTCCGGAAGCGAGGGCAGCAGGTTTAAATGATACGACGAGTAATCCAACCGCCGCGTTGGAGGAAGTGGAAATGGAGGTCATCGCCTCTGACACTGGTGGTATGGATGAGGTCAACGGATCCAAGGAGGATTCAGTTGACCAAACAACTGCAGGCGATAATCTCGACAATAATTAATGGAGCGGGTTATACAAATAAACCTAAACCATGCTCGCCAGGCACAACACCTCCTGGCGCAACGTATGATCGAGATGAAAGCCAGTATTGCTATCATCTCAGAGCCGTGGTGGGTCCCTGAGGGGGACGGAAGCTGGTTCCCATCCAAGGGTGACCACCCGCTCTCTGCAGTACTAGTTAATCAAAGTAGAAAGACCTGCAGTCTGGTGCGCCAGAGCTCGTATTACGTTGCGGTCAAGTGGGGGGACTCGCTGTTGATATCAGTATACTTCCCCCCAGCGAGGACATCGTACGCTTTGAAGAGCTCCTGGAAGAGCTCCAATGGCTCATGTGGGACTTCCCTGCTCTGCCGGTACTGCTGGCCGGGGATTTCAATGCTCGGTCACCTGACTGGGACCCAAATGGCAGGGGTAACCGTAGGGGTGCCCTGCTTCGTGATTGGGCCAATGGGCTGGGCCTTCGGCTAGCAAACCAGGCTGGCCATCTCACGTGCGTTCGGCCATCTGGGTCGAGCGTTGTCGACCTTACGTGGGGGTCAATGGTTGCTAGTGCCCGCCTCTCGGAATGGAGAGTTGACGAGGTCGAGTCTTTATCAGACCACCTGTACGTCAGCTTCTGCTATAGCCAAGGGATCGCGGGGCCCGGAAGCTTCCGCCCATCAGAAAGGAAACTTCCCCGCTGGGCCATTAGATCTTTGGACGGGGACAAGCTGTCCGCGGCACTCCTGACGGGAAGTTTGGTCCTGCCCGACACTGGAGCAGGGGATGATCTCAGGTGCCTTATCGGTTGGGTTCGGGATACCCTAAGACAGGCATGTGATACGGCCATGTTAAAGTTAAGATCTGGGCCTAGCTGGAGAAAGAATGTTCCCTGGTGGTCAAATGAGATCGCTGACCTCAGGGCATCCGCGACGGCCGCTAGAAGACGGCTGACCAGAGCTAGGAGGAGGCAAAACCTGCAGGAGATTGGCCAACTCTTAGAGGCTCAGCGGGCCGCAAAAAGGCTCTTACCAGGGCCATTAAGAGTGCCAAAAGGAGTGCGTGGCAGGAATTTTTAAGCCTGCTGGAAGAGGACCCATGGGGTAGACCTTATAAAATGGTCATGGGCAAACTAAGGCCCTCTGCCCCACCTATCACCGAAACTATGGAGGAGGCGGATTTAGAGCGGGTCTTGGCGGGACTATTTCCATACCAGCCGGAGTATGTCCCGCCGCCCATGACTACCATCGGCGACGTAGTAATCACCGAGGAAGAGGTCATCGCCGCAGCTAGTAAGATTGCGGGAGGAAAGGCTCCTGGCCCTGACGGGGTGCCGGGCTGTGTCGTGCGGCAAGCAGCGACACTCTGCTGTCGTGGCCTTGCGCGGTGCTTCTCAGCTTGTGTAAATAACAGCACGTTTCCATCCAAATGGAAGGAGACAAAACTTGTGCTATTAAAAAAGGGAAGGGATAGGCCACTGGACCAGCCTGGGTCGTTCAGACCAATATGCCTTATAAGCGAGGTAGCAAAGCTGTTCGAGAGAGTCCTGGTCAACAGGATGAACAGCTTCCTGGAGGAAAACCAGGCCTTATCCCCAGCACAATATGGTTTTCGGGCGGGCCGGTCAACGATCGACGCCATATTGTCGGTCAAGAACTTTGTCGACGTGGCTCTGCGTGACCGCATGGTGACAGTTTTGGTCAGCCTTGACGTACAAAATGCCTTTAACTCGCTGCCATGGCCTGTTATCATCGAGGCACTAGAGCACAAGGGCTTTCCACCACACATAATTGGCGTCTTGCGGGACTATTTCAGGGACCGCAAATTGGTTTATGGCACCAGAGACGGTGGGCTGGCAACCAAAACCGTGAGATGTGGAGTGCCACAGGGATCGGTCCTCGGCCCTACGCTGTGGAATGTGGCGTTCGACAGTGTTCTCCGTGTTCCGCTGACAAGCGGTTCCCGTGTTGTTTGCTACGCGGATGACACGGCCCTCTTGTCAGTGGGACGGGATCTGTCATCGGCCATCGAAAATGCCGAACGAGATCTTCGGGGCATTGTTAACGCGATCCAGGGGTTGGG
Organism: Polistes dominula; assembly: GCF_049000335.1. Taxonomy (NCBI): domain Eukaryota; kingdom Metazoa; phylum Arthropoda; class Insecta; order Hymenoptera; family Vespidae; genus Polistes; species Polistes dominula. The sequence goes on from NW_028301021.1 coordinate 35,176, forward strand.
CCTTGTGGTTGCGACACACAAGTCGGAAGCCATGGCCTTTCCTGCCTCCGTTCTCCGCAGACGTAGAGGTACTGCCCCTCTTGAGATCCAACTGGGGGGGTCATCTATCCCAGTTGGATCAAAGATTAAATATCTTGGGGTATGGCTGGATTCAAACCTGACATTCAGGCCACATTTTGAATCCGTCATACCAAGGATTGAGAAAACCCTCCGAGCTGTCCATAAGATCCTCCCAAACCTACATGGACCGGCGGAGAAGAAGCGGCGTTTATACAGTGGGGTCATCCACTCGATGCTCCTCTATGGGGCTCCAGTATGGTGGCGCACGGTTGTGGATGATGAAAGGATAAGACGGGCTGTCCGGGCTGTGCAGCGTCGGATTGCAATCCGGGTGTGCTGCGCATACCGGACGGTCTCCTTCCACGCGGCCATGATGGTTGCGGGGATTATTCCCCTCGACCATCTGGCTCCTCGGTTGGCGGAGTCCTATGACGTCCTTAGAAGTCTGGAGGGACCTGTCCCTCCGGGCACTAGGGCCAGTCTGGGGGCTCTTGCCAGACGGGGTGCAATTGCAGCGTGGAAGGAGGAGGAGTTGGGACTGGCTAACTCCCCAGACTCAACGGGTGCACGCGTGAGGGGGGCCCTGGTCGACAGGCTTGCTGAGTGGGTCGGGAGGCCGCACTCAATTGAGTCGACTTTCCGGACCACTCAGCTGCTGACTGGCCATGGCTGCTTCGCAGCGTACGTGGAAAGGATTGGGAAGAGGGAAACCGCGCAGTGTTTCCACTGCGACGCGCCTCGTGACGACGCGGATCACACGCTTCTCGACTGTCCGGCGTGGATTGATCTCAGAGCCGGGTTAATGGCAGCATTAGGAGGGGAAGGTCTTACGCTCCCTGAAATTATCAGGGCCTCCCTGGATACTCCAGGGGGTTGGACCGCGTTCCGAAACTTTTCGGAACGTGTAATGAAAATAAAAGAGGATGAGGAAAGAAGAAGAGAGAGAAATGGAACGTCTGGGAGGGTGCGTACTGAACCGCAGGAGCGAATACCTCCGGGGCGGCCGCCGCGGGCGAGACTTCGGCCTACCCCGGCGGCGCCTGGCCTGGCCTAGTGCGCTGCGGCACCCTCTTCGTTTTGGTGATGTGAGCACATTAAGTGCACGGCGTTCCAACTGGTTTTATTACTTTGCCCTTGGCGGGTAATAAAACCGACCTTTACATGGAGACACTACTCCAGGGAAGATTCCCGTGGAGTATTTCCCAACCAAGTCGATCCTCTTGGTACGTTAGTACCATCCGTTTATGAGATCGGGGAAATACCGCCCCAGATCGTGCGGGGTGGACATAAGGCAAGGTAATCTGCTTAGGTGGAGTTTCTGCCGGTCCACACCCAACTGGTGTAAACAATCAGGAGGTTTTTTAGTCGGTAGGCGATGTAGCAATACATCGAATCCGACACTCCCCTGGGTACCGGGCCCAGGGAGTCTTTGGAAGATTTTTCCTCCTGACGAAAAAAAAAAAAAAAAAAAAAAAAAAAAAAAAAAGGGTTGCGTCAGGGTTGCGTCAGGGTTGCGTCAGGGTTGCGTCAGGGTTGCGTCAGGGTTGCGTCAGGGTTGCGTCAGGGTTGCGTCAGGGTTGCGTCAGGGTTGCGTCAGGGTTGCGTCAGGGTTGCGTCAGGGTTGGCGTCAGGGTTGCGTCAGGGTTGCGTCAGGGTTGCGTCAGGGTTGCGTCAGGGTTGCGTCAGGGTTGCGTCAGGGTTGCGTCAGGGTTGCGTCAGGGTTGCGTCAGGGTTGCGTCAGGGTTGCGTCAGGGTTGCGTCAGGGTTGCGTCAGGGTTGCGTCAGGGTTGCGTCAGGGTTGCGTCAGGGTTGCGTCAGGGTTGCGTCAGGGTTGCGTCAGGGTTGCGTCAGGGTTGCGTCAGGGTTGCGTCAGGGTTGCGTCAGGGTTGCGTCAGGGTTGCGTCAGGGTTGCGTCAGGGTTGCGTCAGGGTTGCGTCAGGGTTGCGTCAGGGTTGCGTCAGGGTTGCGTCAGGGTTGCGTCAGGGTTGCGTCAGGGTTGCGTCAGGGTTGCGTCAGGGTTGCGTCAGGGTTGCGTCAGGGTTGCGTCAGGGTTGCGTCAGGGTTGCGTCAGGGTTGCGTCAGGGTTGCGTCAGGGTTGCGTCAGGGTTGCGTCAGGGTTGCGTCAGGGTTGCGTCAGGGTTGCGTCAGGGTTGCGTCAGGGTTGCGTCAGGGTTGCGTCAGGGTTGCGTCAGGGTTGCGTCAGGGTTGCGTCAGGGTTGCGTCAGGGTTGCGTCAGGGTTGCGTCAGGGTTGCGTCAGGGTTGCGTCAGGGTTGCGTCAGGGTTGCGTCAGGGTTGCGTCAGGGTTGCGTCAGGGTTGCGTCAGGGTTGCGTCAGGGTTGCGTCAGGGTTGCGTCAGGGTTGCGTCAGGGTTGCGTCAGGGTTGCGTCAGGGTTGCGTCAGGGTTGCGTCAGGGTTGCGTCAGGGTTGCGTCAGGGTTGCGTCAGGGTTGCGTCAGGGTTGCGTCAGGGTTGCGTCAGGGTTGCGTCAGGGTTGCGTCAGGGTTGCGTCAGGGTTGCGTCAGGGTTGCGTCAGGGTTGCGTCAGGGTTGCGTCAGGGTTGCGTCAGGGTTGCGTCAGGGTTGCGTCAGGGTTGCGTCAGGGTTGCGTCAGGGTTGCGTCAGGGTTGCGTCAGGGTTGCGTCAGGGTTGCGTCAGGGTTGCGTCAGGGTTGCGTCAGGGTTGCGTCAGGGTTGCGTCAGGGTTGCGTCAGGGTTGCGTCAGGGTTGCGTCAGGGTTGCGTCAGGGTTGCGTCAGGGTTGCGTCAGGGTTGCGTCAGGGTTGCGTCAGGGTTGCGTCAGGGTTGCGTCAGGGTTGCGTCAGGGTTGCGTCAGGGTTGCGTCAGGGTTGCGTCAGGGTTGCGTCAGGGTTGCGTCAGGGTTGCGTCAGGGTTGCGTCAGGGTTGCGTCAGGGTTGCGTCAGGGTTGCGTCAGGTTGCGTCAGGGTTGCGTCAGGGTTGCGTCAGGGTTGCGTCAGGGTTGCGTCAGGGTTGCGTCAGGGTTGCGTCAGGGTTGCGTCAGGGTTGCGTCAGGGTTGCGTCAGGGTTGCGTCAGGGTTGCGTCAGGGTTGCGTCAGGGTTGCGTCAGGGTTGCGTCAGGGTTGCGTCAGGGTTGCGTCAGGGTTGCGTCAGGGTTGCGTCAGGGTTGCGTCAGGGTTGCGTCAGGGTTGCGTCAGGGTTGCGTCAGGGTTGCGTCAGGGTTGCGTCAGGGTTGCGTCAGGGTTGCGTCAGGGTTGCGTCAGGGTTGCGTCAGGGTTGCGTCAGGGTTGCGTCAGGGTTGCGTCAGGGTTGCGTCAGGGTTGCGTCAGGGTTGCGTCAGGGTTGCGTCAGGGTTGCGTCAGGGTTGCGTCAGGGTTGCGTCAGGGTTGCGTCAGGGTTGCGTCAGGGTTGCGTCAGGGTTGCGTCAGGGTTGCGTCAGGGTTGCGTCAGGGTTGCGTCAGGGTTGCGTCAGGGTTGCGTCAGGGTTGCGTCAGGGTTGCGTCAGGGTTGCGTCAGGGTTGCGTCAGGGTTGCGTCAGGGTTGCGTCAGGGTTGCGTCAGGGTTGCGTCAGGGTTGCGTCAGGGTTGCGTCAGGGTTGCGTCAGGGTTGCGTCAGGGTTGCGTCAGGGTTGCGTCAGGGTTGCGTCAGGGTTGCGTCAGGGTTGCGTCAGGGTTGCGTCAGGGTTGCGTCAGGGTTGCGTCAGGGTTGCGTCAGGGTTGCGTCAGGGTTGCGTCAGGGTTGCGTCAGGGTTGCGTCAGGGTTGCGTCAGGGTTGCGTCAGGGTTGCGTCAGGGTTGCGTCAGGGTTGCGTCAGGGTTGCGTCAGGGTTGCGTCAGGGTTGCGTCAGGGTTGCGTCAGGGTTGCGTCAGGGTTGCGTCAGGGTTGCGTCAGGTTGCGTCAGGTTGCGTCAGGGTTGCGTCAGGGTTGCGTCAGGGTTGCGTCAGGGTTGCGTCAGGGTTGCGTCAGGGTTGCGTCAGGGTTGCGTCAGGGTTGCGTCAGGGTTGCGTCAGGGTTGCGTCAGGGTTGCGTCAGGGTTGCGTCAGGGTTGCGTCAGGGTTGCGTCAGGGTTGCGTCAGGGTTGCGTCAGGGTTGCGTCAGGGTTGCGTCAGGGTTGCGTCAGGGTTGCGTCAGGGTTGCGTCAGGTTGCGTCAGGGTTGCGTCAGGGTTGCGTCAGGGTTGCGTCAGGGTTGCGTCAGGGTTGCGTCAGGGTTGCGTCAGGGTTGCGTCAGGGTTGCGTCAGGGTTGCGTCAGGGTTGCGTCAGGGTTGCGTCAGGGTTGCGTCAGGGTTGCGTCAGGGTTGCGTCAGGGTTGCGTCAGGGTTGCGTCAGGGTTGCGTCAGGGTTGCGTCAGGGTTGCGTCAGGGTTGCGTCAGGGTTGCGTCAGGGTTGCGTCAGGGTTGCGTCAGGGTTGCGTCAGGGTTGCGTCAGGGTTGCGTCAGGGTTGCGTCAGGGTTGCGTCAGGGTTGCGTCAGGGTTGCGTCAGGGTTGCGTCAGGGTTGCGTCAGGGTTGCGTCAGGGTTGCGTCAGGGTTGCGTCAGGGTTGCGTCAGGGTTGCGTCAGGGTTGCGTCAGGGTTGCGTCAGGGTTGCGTCAGGGTTGCGTCAGGGTTGCGTCAGGGTTGCGTCAGGGTTGCGTCAGGTTGCGTCAGGGTTGCGTCAGGGTTGCGTCAGGGTTGCGTCAGGGTTGCGTCAGGGTTGCGTCAGGGTTGCGTCAGGGTTGCGTCAGGGTTGCGTCAGGGTTGCGTCAGGGTTGCGTCAGGGTTGCGTCAGGGTTGCGTCAGGGTTGCGTCAGGGTTGCGTCAGGGTTGCGTCAGGGTTGCGTCAGGGTTGCGTCAGGGTTGCGTCAGGGTTGCGTCAGGGTTGCGTCAGGGTTGCGTCAGGGTTGCGTCAGGGTTGCGTCAGGGTTGCGTCAGGGTTGCGTCAGGTTGCGTCAGGGTTGCGTCAGGGTTGCGTCAGGGTTGCGTCAGGGTTGCGTCAGGGTTGCGTCAGGGTTGCGTCAGGGTTGCGTCAGGGTTGCGTCAGGGTTGCGTCAGGGTTGCGTCAGGGTTGCGTCAGGGTTGCGTCAGGGTTGCGTCAGGGTTGCGTCAGGGTTGCGTCAGGGTTGCGTCAGGGTTGGTGTCAGGGTTGCGTCAGGGTTGCGTCAGGGTTGCGTCAGGGTTGCGTCAGGGTTGCGTCAGGGTTGCGTCAGGGTTGCGTCAGGGTTGCGTCAGGGTTGCGTCAGGGTTGCGTCAGGGTTGGTGTCAGGGTTGCGTCAGGGTTGCGTCAGGTTGCGTCAGGGTTGCGTCAGGGTTGCGTCAGGGTTGCGTCAGGGTTGCGTCAGGGTTGCGTCAGGGTTGCGTCAGGGTTGCGTCAGGGTTGCGTCAGGGTTGCGTCAGGGTTGCGTCAGGGTTGCGTCAGGGTTGCGTCAGGGTTGCGTCAGGGTTGCGTCAGGGTTGCGTCAGGGTTGCGTCAGGGTTGCGTCAGGGTTGCGTCAGGGTTGCGTCAGGGTTGCGTCAGGGTTGCGTCAGGGTTGGCGTCAGGGTTGCGTCAGGGTTGCGTCAGGGTTGCGTCAGGGTTGCGTCAGGGTTGCGTCAGGGTTGCGTCAGGGTTGCGTCAGGGTTGCGTCAGGGTTGCGTCAGGGTTGCGTCAGGGTTGCGTCAGGGTTGCGTCAGGGTTGCGTCAGGGTTGCGTCAGGGTTGCGTCAGGGTTGCGTCAGGGTTGCGTCAGGGTTGCGTCAGGGTTGCGTCAGGGTTGCGTCAGGGTTGCGTCAGGGTTGCGTCAGGGTTGCGTCAGGTGCGCAGGGTTGCGTCAGGGTTGCGTCAGGGTTGCGTCAGGGTTGCGTCAGGGTTGCGTCAGGGTTGCGTCAGGGTTGCGTCAGGGTTGCGTCAGGGTTGCGTCAGGGTTGCGTCAGGGTTGCGTCAGGGTTGCGTCAGGGTTGCGTCAGGGTTGCGTCAGGGTTGCGTCAGGGTTGCGTCAGGGTTGCGTCAGGGTTGCGTCAGGGTTGCGTCAGGGTTGCGTCAGGGTTGCGTCAGGGTTGCGTCAGGGTTGCGTCAGGGTTGCGTCAGGGTTGCGTCAGGGTTGCGTCAGGGTTGCGTCAGGGTTGCGTCAGGGTTGCGTCAGGGTTGCGTCAGGGTTGCGTCAGGGTTGCGTCAGGGTTGCGTCAGGGTTGCGTCAGGGTTGCGTCAGGGTTGCGTCAGGGTTGCGTCAGGGTTGCGTCAGGGTTGCGTCAGGGTTGCGTCAGGGTTGCGTCAGGGTTGCGTCAGGGTTGCGTCAGGGTTGCGTCAGGGTTGCGTCAGGGTTGCGTCAGGGTTGCGTCAGGGTTGCGTCAGGGTTGCGTCAGGGTTGCGTCAGGGTTGCGTCAGGGTTGCGCAGTGCCAGGGTTGCGTCAGGGTTGCGTCAGGGTTGCGTCAGGGTTGCGTCAGGGTTGCGTCAGGGTTGCGTCAGGGTTGCGTCAGGGTTGCGTCAGGGTTGCGTCAGGGTTGCGTCAGGGTTGCGTCAGGGTTGCGTCAGGGTTGCGTCAGGGTTGCGTCAGGGTTGCGTCAGGGTTGCGTCAGGGTTGCGTCAGGGTTGCGTCAGGGTTGCGTCAGGGTTGCGTCAGGGTTGCGTCAGGGTTGCGTCAGGGTTGCGTCAGGGTTGCGTCAGGGTTGCGTCAGGGTTGCGTCAGGGTTGCGTCAGGGTTGCGTCAGGGTTGCGTCAGGGTTGCGTCAGGGTTGCGTCAGGGTTGCGTCAGGGTTGCGTCAGGGTTGCGTCAGGGTTGCGTCAGGGTTGCGTCAGGGTTGCGTCAGGGTTGCGTCAGGGTTGCGTCAGGGTTGCGTCAGGGTTGCGTCAGGGTTGCGTCAGGGTTGCGTCAGGGTTGCGTCAGGGTTGCGTCAGGGTTGCGTCAGGGGTTGCGTCAGGGTTGCGTCAGGGTTGCGTCAGGGTTGCGTCAGGGTTGGCGTCAGGGTTGCGTCAGGGTTGCGTCAGGGTTGCGTCAGGGTTGCGTCAGGGTTGCGTCAGGGTTGCGTCAGGGTTGCGTCAGGGTTGCGTCAGGGTTGCGTCAGGGTTGCGTCAGGGTTGCGTCAGGGTTGCGTCAGGGTTGCGTCAGGGTTGCGTCAGGGTTGCGTCAGGGTTGCGTCAGGGTTGCGTCAGGGTTGCGTCAGGGTTGCGTCAGGGTTGCGTCAGGGTTGCGTCAGGGTTGCGTCAGGGTTGCGTCAGGGTTGCGTCAGGGTTGCGTCAGGGTTGCGTCAGGGTTGCGTCAGGGTTGCGTCAGGGTTGCGTCAGGGTTGCGTCAGGGTTGCGTCAGGGTTGCGTCAGGGTTGCGTCAGGGTTGCGTCAGGGTTGCGTCAGGGTTGCGTCAGGGTTGCGTCAGGGTTGCGTCAGGGTTGCGTCAGGGTTGCGTCAGGGTTGCGTCAGGGTTGCGTCAGGGTTGCGTCAGGGTTGCGTCAGGGTTGCGTCAGGGTTGCGTCAGGGTTGCGTCAGGGTTGCGTCAGGGTTGCGTCAGGGTTGCGTCAGGGTTGCGTCAGGGTTGCGTCAGGGTTGCGTCAGGGTTGCGTCAGGGTTGCGTCAGGGTTGCGTCAGGGTTGCGTCAGGGTTGCGTCAGGGTTGCGTCA